>NC_064923.1:314038675-314338892 GCF_023897955.1 Schistocerca gregaria | reverse complement strand
GTCTGTAGGAATGTAGCTAAGGAAGTCAGATGATGGGATGCACTACACTTTCCCTCACTGCAATTAGAGTTTAATTAAATAACTAATTTTTGATTTGAGACTGTTTTTAATTTACCTGGAAGATACTAACATTACTGAAAATTATTTTGAATATAGAGGAAAGGCACGTATTATAGGAGAGTTCACTAATATGAGTCAGCTAGGTTCTGATTAAAAGAAGCACTCATCCCTGTTGGGGAGCATCAGAACTTGTTTTGCACAGTACCTCATGCATAGAGCAGTGGCAGTAGGATCGCTATGGAGCTACACATAGTGGAGAATCTGTGATTTTCAATGTGTTGAATCTGATGTTTTTGGAATGTATATGCTTGTAGGGCTTTAATATTTGAAATTGGGTACCTGTTGCTATAATAATCATACAAATGTGGTCTTCACTAAATACCCTTTCATTCTCCATAATGAAGTGTCCTTAAAACTGAGCTACAGAACTATGAGGTGAGATTTTTCCCATATTAAGTTAACTTCAACTTGCTACCCTAGTAGCTGTAATCAGACTCATATTTTTAATAAGTGGACTGACAATTTTGTGAACCTTGTGCATCCATTTGGTGACAATCCTGTTGTGCTAATACTTGATGGGCATCATATCACATTTTTGTGATAGACAAATCATAAGAAAACCATGTCTGCATCATCTGTTATCACTCCATTCCAGTCGTAAAGTGCATCCTCTTGTGTGGAATTCATGGACCCATTAAAAATGCATTCTCCCTAAGAAATAGAAATCTGGTGGTCAAATAACTCAGGACAAGTAATAACCTCATTTTTGATTATGAGATAGTTTGGACCACACTACTCGAGACAGTAACAGTGGAATATGCTATAAACAGCCTTCGGAAAATGAAATTCTACCCACATAACAGGTGTATACTTAGAGGCAACGACTTTGCAGTTCAACAGGAGTTGGGCAAACTAGATGCAAACAATGGTGTAAATATGAGCCCATATGGTGTCTGGCAAGCTCTGAGATGTAACAGTCCATTGAACCCATTTAAAACACGTATTTTTCAATCCAGTTTGAAATAAACGGGAATCACTCATGTAAACAAAAGGTGGATCTGTGCTTGAAGAATTATTACAATGAAACTGATTTCTAAATTATAATTATATTGAAGTGTATAGGTCCAGTAATTGGTAGGAACATTTTCCGAACCATGTATCTTTTGCATTTTATAAAAATAGTAAAAGTATTGTTAATATTTCATATTTTGAGTATTTGCACACTCCTAAAATGTTAAATGCTTGTATTTGCTCTATAAGAGCCAGTGCAACTGAGAAGAGAAGAAAACTCTATTGGAATCAAAGGAGAAAGAATCAAAAGTTTTGTTCTTGAAAAAGAAAGATGGTAAAACACAGGAAGCATAATCTTCCAGTCATTAAGGGTCTCCTACAAATTTAATTGAGGACAGTCTGCAGAAGAATACACTGGATGCATGTTCTACAGTGATTGCTTCTCTGAAGACTCAACATAGAGAAATGGGCACTGTGGAAGGAAAACTATTCTTGGGTTCCTGAAGAATGTTTACTTGAAAGGGAGATTTTGTAAGCCTTGGCTGTAGTTACTTGTGAACAATAAATACAGAAAATTTTGTAGAGGCAATAAGGAAGAGAAATAGTTATTTCAGAGTTTACTTGTTCTTATATTGGTAAATACACTCCAGGAAATTGAAATAAGAACACCGTGAATTCATTGTCCCAGGAAGGGGAAATTTTATTGACACATTCCTGGGGTCAGATACATCACATGATCACACTGACAGAACCACAGGCACATAGTCACAGGCAACAGAGCATGCACAATGTCGGCACTAGTACAGTGTACACAATGTCGGCACTAGTACAGTGTATATCCACCTTTCGCAGCAATGCAGGCTGCTATTCTCCCATGGAGACGATCGTAGAGATGCTGGATGTAGTCTTGTGGAACGGCTTGCCATGTCATTTCCACCTGGCGCCTCAGTTGGACCAGCGTTCGTGCTGGACGTGCAGACCACGTGAGACGACGCTTCATCCAGTCCCAAACATGCTCAATGGGGGACAGATCCGGAGATCTTGCTGGCCAGGGTAGTTGACTTACACCTTCTAGAGCACATTGGGTGGCACGGGATACATGCGGACGTGCATTGTCCTGTTGGAACAGCAAGTTCCCTTGCCGGTCTAGGAATGGTAGAATGATGGGTTCGATGACGGTTTGGATGTACCGTGCACTATTCAGTGTCCCCTCGACGATCACCAGAGGTGTATGGCCATTGTAGGAGATCGCTCCCCACACCATGATGCCGGGTGTTGGCCCTGTGTGCCTCGGTCGTATGCAGTCCTGATTGTGGCGTTCACCTGCATGGCGCCAAACACTCATACGACCATCATTGGCACCAAGGCAGAAGCGACTCTCATCGCTGAAGACGACACGTCTCCATTCGTCCCTCCATTCACGCCTGTCGCGACACCACTGGAGGCAGGGTGCACGATGTTGGGGCGTGAGCGGAAGACGGCCTAACGGTGTGTGGGACCGTAGCCAAGCTTCATGGAGACGGTTGCGAATGGTCCTTGCCGATACCCCAGGAGCAACAGTGTCCCTAATTTGCTGGGAAGTGGCGGTGCGGTCCCCTACGGCACTGCGTAGGATCCTACGGTCTTGGCGTGCATCCGTGCGTCGCTACGGTCCAGTCCCAGGTCGATGGGCACGTGCACCTTCCGCCGACCACTGGTGACAACATCGATGTACTGTGGAGACCTCACGCCCCACGTGTTGAGCAATTCGGCGGTACGTCCACCCGGTCTCCCGCATGCCCACTATACGCCCTCGCTCAAATTCCGTCAACTGCACATACGGTTCATGTTCACGCTGTCGCGGCATGCTACCAGTGTTAAAGACTGCGATGGAGCTCCGTATGCCACGGCAAACTGGCTGACACTGACGGCGGCGGTGCACAAATGCTGCGCAGCTAGCGCCATTCGACGGCCAACACCGTGGTTCCTGGTGTGTCTGCTGTGCCGTGCGTGTGATCATTCCTTGTGCAGCCCTCTCGCAGTGTCCAGAGCAAGTATGGTGGGTCTGACACACCGGTGTCAATGTATTCTTTCTTCCATTTCCAGGAGTGTATTAAGTGATTTCTCTGGCTGCCTTACATTAGGACCAATTCCATATCAATTCAGATTGACTTATTTCTTAATTTACATGTGTTAATTGTTAAGTAACATGAATCCAATCTATAAAATTTCAAGCACAACGATTTCAAATAGGTTTCCAGTTAATAAACATACAGCTGTATCAAATGTTTAGTGTAAAGTGTATTAATGTGAGATGGTGTGAAAGTTTCATGTCAGGGATAAGGCCAGTATGAAGTCCACTGCCCATAGGCATTTAATTATATGCCTCATATGATGAGGTCAGCCTCTGGTAATATTTCTCATCAACCAGAGCTTCTCCCACATATCTAACACTAGGTCCCATAGTTGATCGGATGAGCATGGGGCTGGTGTTGGCCAACGTAATTTCATGTAATGCTTCATTTTGGCCCATAAATTTTCAGTGGGATTCAAGTGTAGCATTCAAACACACCAGCTGATCAGGTCAACATCAGCCTGTTGTGAAACAATTCATTTCATGTAAACTGGTGAGTGGTTCTCCTATAAGTTGATCACTCCATTGGGATAGTGGATCCTCACACTTGGCACCATAGTATCTTTCATGATCTGCACATAGTGATCAACAACGAGAAAACCATGCTTTCAATGAAGTGTCCCTGCTCCATCTGATGGCAAACACTCCCAGCATGAGACTGTGATGTGGCCAACTTGGGAGTGTTGTGCCACAGACTGTGCTCCCAGTGCCCTGTAAACCATCACCTGTCTCTCATTCACTGAGCTAAATATTGACTCATATCAAAAAAGATGATGTGGTGACAGTCATGATCTACATTCAGCTCAGTGAAGACAAGCCTACAATGTTTGTGATCATGAGATAGGGTCTCTTTATTACTAACACCATGTACTCTAACATCAGCGACCCATTAGCGATTGTGAATGGTTTGCAGGCTACCAGGAAATGGGTTCCATTCAGGAGTTTGTATTCAAAGCAGGTGCCACTTAGCACAGTGTCCTGCTGAGGCATTACCATCTTTCCTAAGCCTGACCCTTGGTGACAACTTGTTATCCCTGTGTTATGTCACCACTTTATCCATTTCTGGGTGTAGAGAATATGAATGCTGTATGCGGTTGCTGCTTCACGTGCAATGAAACCATCTTACTGAATGGGTCCCTGGCACTCTCTTGTGCCCAGAATATGCTTAGACGTCTTGTCAGTAAATGACTGTTTGTTATATACCCATCTGTTGCACAGTGAGTTATCATATTCGGCACATGTCTGTTATATTTGGATCATGCTTGCACATCATCAACAAAAAATACAGTGCAAGAAATGGTATGGTATTGGGGGAATGAAAACCCTAATTACTTCAGTGAGATCCCACAGCCTCAAATGCTGCCCTGTTGCTACCACATAACTATATAGATTTGCTATTATTTGTTTATTCATGGCAAAAGCACCTCAGTGTTTCAAACAGATAAGAGTAAGTGCAGAGGTTGCCTAGAAAGTATTGCAACACTTATTTTTTTCTCATCCAAAAACAATGCTACTATTGCAAAATGTTGCATATGTATTATTTGAAGTCTCCTGAGTGAGTACATCAACTTTTCATTACCTCCAATAGACAGCGTAGCTGCAAGACAGTTTCAAAACAGCATCTTTAGGTGACGCACATTCCAAGCAATGTGCCATCATTGAATTTCTCACTGCAGAAAAAGAAGCTGTGGGGAATATGCACAAATGCTTGTGCAAAGTCCATGGAGCATCTGCTGTTGACAGAAGTACAGTTAGTCACTGGGCACAGAAGGTGAGGTCATCAGAAGGTGGTTTGGTGGAGCTCCATGATTTGCAGCACTCAGGCAAACCATCCATGGCTGTCACACCAGACAAGTTGCAGCAAGCTGATGTTGTCATTTGTGAGGACAGACACATTGCAACTTGGCAGTTGGTGCTTCATTTCTCAATCAGCAAAGAAAACGTGGATGCAATTATCTGCACTTTTGGATATTCATAAGTGTGTGCAAATTGGTCCTACAGTGTCTAACAGTGGATCTCACATTGCACAGAATAACATTTGTTTTGATTTTTGCAACATTTTGAAGCTGAGGGCGAGGCCTTCTTGTCTGTTCCAGATAGTGACAGGTGGTGAAACCCAGGTTCATCATTTTGAGCCGGAAACAACATGACAGTCAATGAAATGACACCATTCCCACTCCTCATAGAAGAAAAATTAAAGGGGCCTGCTTTTGCAGTTAAGGTCATAATCACCATGTTCTGGGACTGTTAAGGTGTGATTTTCATTTATGTGATGCCAAGAGGCAGTACCATTAATTCAGAATCATATGTCAACTCATTAACAAAACTCAAGACATGCTTCCAGCAACTTCAGCATCATAGCAACCCAGGAGAAGTTTTGGTGCAACTTGACAACATTTGGCCCCACACAATTCTGAGGACTGCTGAACACATCCCAAAACAGGGTTGGACAGTGTTACCCCATCCACCATACAGCCGTGATCTAGCCCCCTCAGACGTTCACTTGTTTGGGCCATTAAAGGATGCCATTCATGCAAAACATTTTGAGGACCATGAGCAGGTGATTCACACAGTGGAGCACTGGCTCTACTACCAGGACAAGTATTGGTACTGACAGGCCATACATGCCCGTGTTTGGGGCTGGAGAAAGGCCATAGAACAGCTTAAAGATTATGTAGAAAAGTAGGATGTGTAGATAAAACACCATTCTTTTGTCTGTGTAAGTCTCAATATGTTCAAACAAGAATTGTTGAAGAAAGAAAGTGTGGTAAAACCCTCATGTTATAATGCATTTACAAAACAATTTGTGGTTAATTATATACAATCATAGAAAATAAAAAAGTCTGTAAGTAAAATTGTTACAATAATAAGGGAACAAATGCACTGCTAAAAGCATGTTACATGGTACAGACAGCATTGCCATTGTTTGCTGCATTACCACTGGTATGACCTGTACACAGTGTAAGGTACCCAAGCTTATCAACATATGAAAAGTTTTGTTTCATTGACTGTACATATTGTTATTCAATTTTATCCCAGGGTGCAGGTGTTATAATTTCTTGATTTTAAAGTTATGCCTATACCTAAAACAATTTTTGTTTTCCCATACGTATACTGGATAACTTGCATAAAGTCCTTGGGGTATCCAGCATATTTCATTATGCTCCATAAGTGCTCTCAATCTTCCACATTAGGAGCTTTAATGTAATCAGTAAAGGTGTTGTAGGTTTTAAATTCTCTTCTCTTTTCCAATGTCTGTGTTATTATAAATGTAATATCTAACAAATATCTCTATTTCCTGGAGCTACATTGTTCTTCCAGTAAAAGAGAGTGCGCTGTTAATCTAAGCTCGTTGTTTCTAGTACTATTTTAGGATACATTTTATACCCAACATGTAGCAGACTTATTCCAAAGTAGTTGTTACAAGATCTTCTATCACTTTCTTTGAAAACTAGGATTTGTTTATCTTTTCTCCTTCCTTTGTAAATTATTATCCTTTCTTAACAGAGGTTAATTAAATGTAAGTGCCTGAATTTAAAAATCATCCACTATATTTGAGCAGCTCCAAATTCATGTTATCTATGTTATGGTTGGCAGGAGAGCCAACACCGTGTTCCTAGAGGAAGCCGAAAGGCACGCGTTTTAGCTCACGCAGGCTGGCGTGTGTCTGGAACAGGACAAGAAAATTAGAATTGAGAAAAACGGACAAAGCTGGTGGAATACTTAACTTTAATCCATTAAGGGTGAATGTCGCTCTTGACATTACATAATTCACAGTATCAATAGTAACTGATAATGGCGCCTTGCTAGGTCGTAGCAAATGATGTAGCTGAAGGCTATGCTAACTATCGCCTCGGCAAATGAGAGAGGTAGAAGTCAGTGAACCATCGCTGTACAACTAGGGTGAGTGCTAGGAAGTCTCTCTAGACCTGCCGTGTGGCGGCGCTCGGTCTGTAATCACTGATAGTGGCGACACGCGGGTCTGACGTATACTACCGGACCGCGGCCGATTTAAAGGCTACCACCTAGCAAGTGTGATGTCTGGTGGTGACACCACAATCTAATCATGGGATTTTCCTATTTTTAAAAGATTCCAATATTATACTGATTTCCTGTGTAGCTGTTGGGTTAATTCCTGCAGCACTGTCTTCAGTACTTCGGATTTTGTTCAACTATTTTATACATAAGAAAAATCAGTCAAATATAAATACTCTTTTTTCATCACCTGTTCTTTTATCGCCATGAAAAGCAATTTTCTCATAAATGTACTAGAAACTCACGAATATAAGTAGTATAACTGAGATACACATGAAGTGTCAAAAAACTTACATGAATCTTCATATACAGTCAGCAGTATAAGTTTATTACATTACTCTACAAACATAGCTGTATTGTTACCTAAAAATTCTGTGCATAAGTGATAATATTTTTTTACAACAGTGGAATGTAATTTTCTTTTCAGCAAATCTAGTTTTATAGTGTCAAAAGTTTTCACAGTATTGAACTGGCAAAGTCAGTATCTGTTTATTATAAACATTGGAGCCATTCAGAATTTTCACTGAGTTTGAATAATTTGATGGGTAGTAGGAAGACCCTCTAATGAGTTATTATCTGGACATTTTCAATTTACTGCCTATATCTTTCAATAACTTCTTGTATACATTTACTGAACCCTAGACAGGGTTGCATAATCTATGTTGAAATTATTGTTACTGTTGTGATTATAAACAGCACAGTTCATCCTATATTCCCTTAAACCTTAAATAAAACTATGGAGTTTACATATAGGCATGTAAGTGTAAGAATATTGAGGGCCCTGAAGATACATCTGCAAGATATCGACTTTCAAAGTATTTTTATTATGCGCTTCAGTGGAACAAGTACTTTTTCATTTTAGTTTCATTGCCCCAGAACAGTATGCAATGAAACAGCACTGAGTGAAAGTATGCTAGGAATACCATCGACATTGGAAGAATTTTCTGAGAGCAAACCTGCCAGAATTGAGCTTTTGAGTTATCTTACTGCTGTGCTGGAGCCGCTTCAGTTTATTATTCATTTGTATGCCTAATAACTTCATCCACTGAGTCTGATCCAGTGTGTCCTCATTGAGCCCTAATTCCGGTACCTGTAAATTATTTTGATATCTATGAAACTGCTTAATATGGATCTTATCAACATTATGAAGAGGAAAGTTCTGCTTACCATATAGCGGAGATGTTGAGTCACAGGTAGGCACAATAAAACACTGTCAAAAATACAGATTTCAGCTGGTAAGGGCTTTGTCAAAAATAGGTGACAGACACAGACATGCACAAACTCGAACCACACACACACTTGTGACAGGCTTTCTGTTGTGCCTATCTGCGATTCAGCATTTCTGTTATACAGTGATTAGCAACTTACCTTTTCATAATATTGTAATATGGGTCTTTGTAAGATTAAGGGTTAGATTGTTTTATAGGCATGTTCCATTCATCTATTGGCTGTGTTAGACTAGGATGAGTTTGGCTCTTTATAAGTGTTATAACCTTTAATCACAATAATTGCGTGGATATTCACACTCTCTCAGAAACAATAGCTGATCACATGATTACAACTCAGTCTCTCATATTCGACTGCCGTGCCGTAACAAGCGGCCGGCGCCGTTCGTAGCTAGGTGGCGCTCCCGCGCTCAGCCAATTTGCGGAGCACCTCTATCGCCGTTTGTGCGTACTGTCGTGGCGGCACTGTTAAATGTCGTGGCACTATCACAACACTTTTCCCCCCTTGAAAAAAAAAAAACACTCACTTCCTTGAAGACATGGACAGCGCGGAGACATCCATGGCCTCTTGTGAGGCCCCGAGGAGATCCCGCACAGACACACGAGAGTATGAGTCGAAAATGTCCAGGACGGAAGCTCGTGCGTGGAACATGCCTCCTGGATGAGACGATGGGTGAAAACTCCGGAGTAGCATCCATAGGTGTCATGGACCTGGGAGTGTGCTCCAGCGAGATGGGTCCCGGAGAAGGCGGCATCGCGACTGGGGCCGGTTCCGGCATACTTGGAAGCGGCAGCGACGTCGGCTGCATCAACAGGGATGGTAGATCGACAGCAGTGACAGGACTGGCGTCTCGGGCTGGTGGAGGCGAAGGCCACCACTCGTGGGCGCATCTGGTCGTAATGGGGAACAACCGTGCCATCGCCCGTACGGATTTCACAAAGCCGGTGGCCGCGAAGAGCCTTGACCACCCCTGGAATCCATTTAGGGCGAGATCCATACCCTCGTGCCCACACGTCGGCGCCCACCGAATATTTTCCCACACTAGGGGACACAGTAGAAGGCCTGACAGGGTGAAGCAGGTGCAGTAGAGTGTGCGGTTGGCGGCCATGCAAGAGTTCAGCAGGGCTGCGATCACCCAGAGGCGTGAAGTGATAAGAACTCAGAAATTGCAGCAGGGCATCATCTGTGGAAAAATCACTAAGGAATTTTTTCATCTGGCATTTGAAAGTGCGGACAAGGCGCTCGACCTCCCTATTCGCTTGCGGATGGAAGGGAGGTGCTGTAACATGATGAATCCCTTGTCCAGTACAAAAATCATGATAGGCCTGCGAAGAGAACTGAGGGCCATTGTCCGTGACGATCGTGGATGGAAGACCTTCTAGCGCAAAGATTTTGGACAAAGCCAGCGTCGTCGCCGCAGTGGTGGGTGACGGCCATCTAACAACAAATGGAAACTTCGAGAAGGCGTCAATCAACAGTAGCCAATAAGTACCGAGGAAGGGGCCAGCAAAGTCGGCGTGCACCCGTTCCCATGGCTGAGCTGGATCAGGCCACGGAGAGGGCATTGTACGAGGTGCCGCCAGTTGTTGAGCACACTGGCCACACGCAGCAACCATATGGGCGATGTCCGAATCAATACCGGGCCAATAAATGTGCCTGCGGGCCTGGGACTTAGTCCGAGAAATACCCCAATGGCCTTCGTGCAACAGTTTGAGAACATCTTTGCGAAGAGAGGCTGGCACCACGACCTGTGGAGATGCACCATCCATGGCCAGAAGAACAACACCATCACGAACAGACAGAGGAAGGCGCAAGGCATGGTAGTTGCGAAGGGGATCCGATGCCCGGCCCTTGGTCCTGTCCGGCCAACCTTGTTGAACAAAACCGATCACCCGATGCAGGACCGGGTCCCACGCAGTAGCCGACGTGACCTGCGAACCTGTAAGTGGAAAGCCCTCGACCACACGACGTTCTTCCTTATCAATGTGGAAACAGAGGAGTTCATCACGATTGAAAACAGGGTCGGGGCCCATCGGCAATCGCGACAATGCATCAGCGTTGGCGTGCTGGGCCGTGGGGCGATAGTGAATCTCATAATGAAAACGAGACAAGTATAAGGCCCAACGTTGCAGGCGGTGAGCTGCCTTATCCGGAAGTGACGCCGATCTGCTGAACAGAGAGACCAGCGGTTTGTGGTCGGTGATGAGGTGAAACTTAGAACCATACAAAAAAAACACTGAACTCTTTTAGAGCATAAATGATAGCGAGCACCTCCTTTTCGATGTGAGAGTAACGCCGTTGCGCCTCGTTGAGAGTCTTGGAAGCATAGGCAATGGGTCGTTCCGACCCATCCTCATACCGATGTGCGAGAACAGCCCCTAGGCCACACTGTGACGCGTCAGTCGCCAGAACCAAGTGCTGACCCGGACGGAATGTGGCAAGACAAGGCACCGACTGCAAATGGGCCTTCAGGCGGACAAAAGCCTGCTCACACCCGTCGGACCAACAGAAGGGGACATTTTTGCGTAACAGCTGATACTTTGGACTGTGGACAAAAGCATTCATACAGTCCAAGAAGTTCAGAAGCATTCGGACAGTGTGGGAGATAGGTGCAAGCTAAGTTTACTTTTAAGAAGACCAAGAATGAGGGGAATCTCAGACTCATTACAGACCTCTTTGGAATGTGATTTGAATAAATACTGAGCTGTGTTGTCATTTACTTTTATTATTGTAGATTAGAAATTTGTTGGCAGCCTATGATGACTGTCTACATAGAGCTACTGCTTTCCAGTGAGTGCATTTTTGTGATCCAATCTGTGAGGTAGATATCAGCATGCAGGTAGATGGTTTATTGAGTTGAGAAGGATTTAGGAATAGATATGTAGGTGCTACAGGGAAAAGCAGAGCTTTGCTGGACAAGGGCCTAGATCACATAGATGATATCAATTAGTCTGAATGATACAATGAGATTAAGGTGTTGAATTGATAGGAATTATTCCCCTTCGTGGGACATGATTATTTTGTGTAGAAAAGTTTCACTGATCTGCTTGCCCCACATGTAACCCCCTACCCAACACCCCACACCTAGTTACCAGTCTGTAAGGTATGGCAGAACATGCTGTTCGTCCAGAAAAGCACGCTCCACCTCTTCCTCCCATTCAGATGAAGCATGATTATGTAAAAACATTGTTTCGATAGATAGTGTCTACAAAACTTTCCACTGTGGATGTACTCATTTGATGGTTGTACACCTCTGTACAAGACCCACGAGTACAGAATGTCACCAGGCTACAATGGCAATTGAGTGTCTCCACCTGCTGTGAAGCACCTCACTTATGCTTTGGTGTCATGGCTTGGTGTTGTGTTTGAAGTCAGAGATCAAGAGACACAGCCAACAATGACAATGTCCCAGAAAAACAGTTGAAAGACAGAGAGGACATCACACAGCATAAGTTGGTGACAGTGCATAGCAATCCAGGGTATCAAGATAATCCAAGAAAATAATTGGGGTAAAAAGTATCCAGGATAGCATCAGGGTGACAGATTGGAAGGTAACATGTTGTCTGCTCTGAGTCCAGCCACAGAACAGCAAAGTTACATTTCACTGGGCAACAACTTGTCAAACAATTACTAAAGCCTTAAGAGAGAGTTCTTTAACATAGATAGAGTATTATCTCACTTGAGAGTTAGTGAATTTTTGTTTATTAATTCCAATTTAGTATTAACATTATTGCAATAGGTTTACAAGTATATATTTCATTGTTTTCCATGCGTAAGTAAGATTCTCTAGAATGCTGTTCACAGTAGTCTTTTTCCTCCTAGTATTCTGTCTGAATATCCCTATTATTATTAAAGGTAAGTGAATTATTGACAGTAAATGTTATCTGTTGAGCAGTAAATGTAAGAATTTGCTATACAAAATTCTTATGCTCCCTTATGTTGTAGAAATACACTTAAAAACATTTACCATTGGTACACGGACTGAAATATTTTTTCATCTTAGAGGAAGATCTTGCTTAACAAGTACATGGAGGGGGGGAGTGGGAGACTGTATTTTCAAACTTGTCACTGTTAATTACAGAGAGTTAATCAATTTCTTACTAAAATTTACCCTTGGAGATAAATACCATATATTGAAAGTCCACATGTAGAATAATTAGCAAATATGACAATTTTTAACAATAGCTAAATATGTATTGAACTGGATATACATACTAATCTCCTCCTCATACTTCTCTCTGTACATCTCCTCTCCTCCTCCGTCCTCCCTCTGCCCATCACCTCCCCCCCCCCCTTAGTTCTGTTCATGTCCTCCTGCCCTCCAATTCCTCCTCCCCCACCCTCCCCCTGCCTTGCTATTTGCTTCTCTTCCTCCCTCTCTTTGAGCTTGACCATTGTTTATCCTTATTCAAATCAGATCCTAGGTTTAGAACTGAATTTGCTTAAAATGAATGAGTAAATTGCTTGGGATAATAATTTGGTGTTCAGCTTACGAGGGAGACCTCTTGAACTACTGTAACTGTGATGTTAATAGCTTCAGTGAGAGTATTTTGCATATTTTTAACCTATGAATCGTTGGGATTGTGGTTAAATTTTAACAGCACAGCATGTCATTTCCTTCCTTGCATTTGGTTTTAGCAGAAAATCTAAACATATTGCTTAAAAAAAGTGTATCCCATGTCTGTCTAATGTTTATTAGAGTATCATGTAAAAAGTTGAAGTAAATCAACAAGAACTTGTCAATGCTTTTATAAAAATACATTATATAGTCTGTGCCTGTCTAAACATTCGTTAGAGAAATGCATAAAACTTCTAAATAAATCTGTCAAGAATGACTTAAGATTTTGTTAACAATGTTTCCCTATTACATCATTTCCATTGCTTCCCTATTAAATAGATCACCTATGTCCATCCAAATGTTCATTCCTCCCCTGCAATCTACATCTTTTTGCACCTGTTTACCACATTTATCTCTTGGTCTCTTCCCCCCCCCCCCCCTCCCTATCCCCCCCCCCCCCCAAACACACACACACACACTTATCTCAAGTAATAAGTTGATGTCTCAAAATGCGATCTATCAACTGTTCCCATCTTTCTATCAAGTTGTGCCACAAAATTTGTTCTCCAGAATTCTATTCAGTACCTCCCCAATGACGTCTCAAAATGCCGTCTATCAACTGTTCCAATCTTTCTGGCAAGTTGTGCCACAAAATTTGTTCTCCAGAATTCTATTCAGTACCTCCTCAATGGTCTACCCATCTAATCTTCAGCATTCTAGCACCACATTTCAAATGCAACTATTCTCTTCTTGTCTGAACTGTACATCACTCATATTTCCCTTCCACAGAAGACCACACTCCAGATAAACACCTTCAGAAAAGATTTCCTAACACTTAAATCTTTATTCAACAATGTAGGAAAAGATAGATTGCTACTTATTCTAAATATGGAACATTTCATTGGAGAGAGGCACAATTAAAAGACACTTACACATAAGATTTTGAGCACAGCCTTCATCAAGAAAAGAAAGAGAGTGCCTTCTGTTCTGAGCTGCTGGAGCTGGTGCTCATGTATGCATAAGGTGTGCTTGCTTGTGAGAATGAATGGTGTGTGATTCTCTTTCTTCTTCTGACAAAGACTGTGGCAGTAAGTTTTTGTGCAAGTGTCTTCTGATTATGCCTATATGCAACTTAACATATTATATTCATTATATTCTTTTGATTATGCCTATATGCAACTTAACATATTATATTCAAGGTTTATAGTAATCTTATATTTTCCTACATTGATGACATTCCAACACGGAGTTTCCATTGTTTAAAACTATATTCAATGTTAACAAATTCCTGTTCTTCAGAAACACTTATTTGCCATTGCTAGTCCACATTTTATATCCTTCGTACTTCAGCCACCATCAGTTACTTGCATTTTACAGCCCAAATAGCAAAACTCATCTACTACTTCTAGGGTAACATTACCTACCGTAAGCTAATTTCCCAAGCTATGCCTAATTTGACTACATTCTGTTACCCTTGCTGTACTTTTTTTTATGTTGATTATATATTCCCTTTTCAAGACACTGTATATCCATTCAACTGCCCTTCTAAGTCCTTTACTGTCTCTCATAGAATGACAGTGTCATTGCCAAATCTCAAAGTTTTTGTTTCTTCTCCCTGAATTTTTAAGTCCTTCACCAAGTTTTTCTTTTATTTCCTTTGCTGCTAGCTCAGTCTATAGCTTGAATAACATTGGTAACAGGCTACAACCCTGTCTCAGTTCCTTCTCAACCAGTGTTTTCCTTAAATGCCCTTTGACTCGTATAACTGCATTTTGGCTTCTCTACAAGTTGAAAATAGCCTTTTGCTTTCAGTGTTTTACCCCTGATACTTTCAGAATTTCAGAGAGTGTGTTCTACTCAGCATTGTCAAATGCTTCTTCTAAGTCTACAAATGCTTTAGCAGAAAGTTTACTCCTCCTTAACCTATCTTCTAAGATAAGTTGTATTACATTGCATGTTACAACATTTCTCTGGAATGAAAACTGGCCTTTCCCGCTGTCAGCTTCTCCGACTCTTTCTGTTCTTTTGTAAATAACATTTCTGGTGACAACATTAAAAAAGATGTTGCCTTTGTGTAGTAGTATAGATATTATTGTTTTTCAGAAAAATTTCTTATTGTTTTTTCCAATGTCTTTATCTGCATGAAATTTTCAACATTATTAAGTGTTTCATTTATTCGACCATTTGGACATATGTCTAAATAGCTGTGCATATTTTCATGATGTTCCACATTTATGATATAATGTGGACAGAAACTACAGTGTTGATTTCATTATCTGAATTATCATCATCATGTACATTGTTGCAATCTGTTTAGCTCTGAATGTTCTCAAAAATTTATTTGTCTGTCTTACACTGAGGTGAAAAAAAGTCATGGGATAGCAGTATGCACTTATATAGACAATGGTAGTATCAAAGGTAAAAAGGGCAGTGCATTGGCAGAGTGGTCGTTTCTACCCAGATGATTCATGTGAAAAGAGTTCTGACATGATTATGGTCACACATCAGGAACTGACAGATTTTTGACGTGAAATGCTAGTTGGACCTAGATGCTTGGGACATTCTGTTTCAGAAATTGTTAGGGAATTCAATATTCTGAGAACCACAGTGTCAAGAGTATGCCAAGAATACCAAATCTGAGACATAACCTCTCACCATAGACAGTGCAGTGACTGAGAGCCTTAACTTAATGACCAAGGGCAGCAGTGTTTGATTAGAGTTGTCAGTGCCAATAGACAAGCAACCGTACATGTGGGATGTACAATGAATGTGTCCATTAGAACAGTGTGGCATAAGGGCAGTGTGGCAAAATTTGTCATTAATGGGTTATGCAAGCAGATGATGGTCACAGGTGCCATTACTAACAGCATGACGTCACTTGCACCACCTCTTCTGGGCTTGTGACAATTTTGCTTAGACCTATGATGGCTGAAAAACCATGGCCTGGACAAATGAGTCCCAATTTCAGTTGGTAAGAGCTGATGGTAGTGTTCAAGTGTAATATGCTCCCATGAAGCCATAGACCCATGTTGTCCACAAGGCATGGTGCAAACTGGTGGTGGCTTCATAATGGTGTGATCTATATGTACATGGACTTGGCTGGGTCCTTCAGTCAAACTGAATCAATCATCAACTAGAAATGATTATGTTTGGCTACTTGAAGACCATTTTCAGCCATTCATGTACTTCATGGAATTTTTATGAATGACAATCTGCCATGTAACTGTGCCACAATTATTTGTGATTGGTCTGAAGAACATTCTGGAGAATTTGAGCAAATTATTTGGCTGGTTGCTGTCTCAACACCATCGACATTAGTATTCAGCAATCTCAGACATCACCACATTCTGTGTAGGAATATAGGCTGTGACAGGAGGAATGGTCAGAATTCATATATAAGACAGGGACAATCATCTGAGGCAAAAAAGTCTAATTAACATGGACTTTAAGGTGCATGCTTTAACAGCTGTGAGTATTTCTTCATCTTTGCTACTGTGAAACACATCTCTTCTACTGAACAAGGCTTATAGCTCTAAAGGTACACATTTCAAATCCCATGTTTGCTAGACAGTTTTTTTCTTGTATTGGTCCATACTACCGATTCCCAAAATATGTAAGTAGAAGAGATTTGTTTCAGAGTATCAGCGATGAAGAAGTGCTCATAGATATTAAGATATTTTACTGAGAATCTTTTTGCCTTCTTCTCTGTCTGTAACCCTCACACCACCTCATCTGTTCACCTCTGTGACCTTGAACATTGTTTATTGCCATTGGAAACAAAATCTATATTGAGAACTGAAATCACTTAAAATGAATGGGTAAATCAGTTGGGATAATGGGTACATTGGCCATTCTTCCTGGGACACCCTGTTCAATTTCCAGTGCAGCTAACAGAGTGCTTTGATTCAATTAAAAGTTTTTGGAACAGTTACTTTCAGTATTGAAATTTCAAGGTTTTTGTACTACCTTGATTACATGGTTATGAAACACTTGTGTTATTTGGATGCAAAAATATAATCATAACAGCTTTTAATTTAATGTCAGACTTTGTTAGGTGTTTAGCAACAACTGCCACATAACATTTTCTTATAAAAATTACTTATTGAATTTGAGAATCCATTCAATGAATGTAGCAGCCACCATCCATGCCTTTGTGTACACTGTATATTTAACTGGAAATATCCTTGCATTTTTAAAACACCATGGTTTTAAACTTGTGACAAGTAAGAATTGTTTTTCAGATCCATCCAACGTACATCCTATCCATTCTATAATTATATCATTAAAGTATTTTCCCCGTTAAACTCAGATGTCACTTGCATTGATTAATTTTAATTGAATAAGAATCAGTAAAATATGCCAGTTTTATCACTCTTGTAGACGTATTTCATGTCATATTGTTTAAGTACTGAAGGCAACTTTGGCTGCAGTCAATCTGTCATCACACTCGGTAACTCTTGGTTAGCTTCACTGCAAACATTTTAAATGCTATGCTTCTCCTTTTGTTTAAACATTCCAATGAGTGTGGCTTTGTAGAAGATTCAGTAAACATCTGTTTTGTGAATTCATAAAACCTTACTAGCAATAATGGTTCTTATAACAGTGTATTTTGAACATGTTTGAAACAAACCAGAAATACAGTTACTTTGTCTTTGTGTTCAGGCATTCTCGTACATAATCTTTCTTGCTCTAATATATACTGTGCTCAAACCTTGCCACAGTGTCAGCTCTTTATTTAAATTTTGTTAACAATGTAAAGTTGGCAATGTCAGAGTAATTAAAGATTTACATTTTCAACTTCACTTTTTATAACCTGCTTTAAGCAGATCCATATTTGTTTTAAGTGAAATAACCATTTGTTTTGTTCTTGATTTCTCACCATGGTGAAATAACAGATTTACATTTATCTGTATTTGGAAATAAAAGACAATTTTGTTAAGGATTACTGAAGAATGAGATAAAAACCATTGGATTTGACCAATGATGTCAGAAGTTACCAGAGATGATTCTTTGCACAGATTTAACAGCAAATACAAATGCTGAGAAACAAAGGAATACAGAGCAGAGGAAACAGATGATAGACATACATTACATACATACATATTTCGAACATAATATTAAGTATATTGCATCTTTGAGTCTTGGTGTCCCATTCTTCAATTGGCCTATTGTGCTCAACTGAAGAATGGGTTTTTAGTGCAAAACAGAAAGAAAAAAAAGGGACATAAATAATGTTAGCATGGCATACCTCACTTGACATATATGAGTTGTGTCCCTAACTTCAGTTAATCTGTATAGGTCAACTGCAGAATGAGATACAAATTTAACATATTCCACTTTTTCACGTTCGCTAGCAATAGTATCCTATTATTCAGTTGACTTATGTAGATCAACTGAAGTAAAGGTCACAAAATTTTCATCTGTCGATCTTTTCACCTTTGATAGTACTAGTATCAACTGAAAAGTATCATAGTAGTACCAGTGCTAGTGAAGGTGAAAAGGAACAACAACTGTCAAATTTGTATTCCATGCTGCAGTTGATGAATCCTTCTTCAAGTCTTCCATATTCACAGGAATGGATAAATTGATACCTTCAAACAAAAAACAAAAAGTAAAAATTGTTCAAAATGAAAAAGCTGTTCTTCCAGAATATCTGAAACTCACTAAGAATGAATTGGAATAAAAAAATGATTTAAATTAATTCTTGTGACAAAAATCATAGACAATGTATAGTAGTGTCTTTTAAAAACATGTTCATTTATTTCGATTTACAATGATGGCACCTCACCACAGAAAATAATGAATTTATTATCTATAACTCAAAAATAAAGTCATTGATATCTATGAATGAACTATGATGTCATTGGTCAGTTACTATCTATGGCTCAAAAATAAAGATATTGATATCGATGAATAAACAATGACATCACTGGTCAAAACTGACGTGTTGTATCCCGCTCTTCAGTTGGCCCATAATTTGGACAGAAAATTCACTGATTTTAGCAATTCATTAAGTTAAATCCACCACTTACTGAGTTCAGGAATTATCTGAAGTGTTTCAGTAATACCTGTACCCAAAGACAAGTGGTAACTTAGTAATAGTAGCAACCAGTGCTATTTGTTTATTCTAACAAAAGAAAATAAACCAATAAATCAAAACTGTAAGAGGCATATTGTTTTTCATATCGAACAACGTGGCATTATGTTGAAAGAAAAGAAAAGCTATAAAATCGCATAGCATCTTACAAGGAGAGCAGTATTATTTTGTGGTAAATAATTTTTCATTTCAAGTATTTCTTTGTCTCGTTTTTCCTTCTACTTAATTTATTTTAGATATGTTGCCCTAGAAGACAAGTCTGTGACAAAACATGGAGTGAAAGTAAGTAAAATATATTAAATGTAATGTTTTCAAGTCATGACAGGGACAAATATTTTTAAAATCAAAACAAGGAAGCTGAATTTCTCGATGTCTTCAATTATATTTTGACTTTATTTAGCTCGCCATCCAGATGATCTCAAAGGAATTCTATGTATTAGTTTCCATTTAGTGTACAAGTATTAATGTCCATTTCTAGTACTGCAGATAGCTATTAGTGTTTCATATTCTATTATATGAGTCCTTGGAAGATTAAATTTTATAATGTTTACTGTGGGCCTATTGTCTGCCTGGGATATTAGTACTGGTGGTGTGTCATATTTTTTAGTTTGTTCTCTTTACTACCATGCTAGCCTCGACTGCAAGTGTTATATTTTTTAAACACTCAAGTAAATTAATTGGTAGATGACTCATATAGGTTTAGAGCATGAGTGCATCCAATATCATATTTTGAATGATTCTGTGGCCTTTTATTTCAAGCCATATTTCCTGGGACCCCCTTCTTCTTGTTGAGCAGACAAAACAGCAAGAGGTTATCTTTAATCTCTTAATATTTTGATTTCCAAGTAAATTTTTATGCTACACATATTAAAATGGTTGAGAATATCATGAATACAACAACTAGATAGTTTTTCTTTCCTACCAGTGTGAGGACAACATTTATAAGACCATATCAAGCTTTCTTTACATTTATGAGAGCTGAACTGAGAAACATTTAGCAAACCATTCTGTGAAAACATACAGTATTCTATTATAGCCCACTTTCCAAAAACATTTTAAGTATTTGGAAACATTGAAACATGTGTAATTAGAGGGAACATGCATATCTCCATTTTTTTATAAATAAGTGTTATTACTGCTTACATAAGTCTGTCATGAAATATACATTTAGACACTAGCAGACATAAAAAGTAACTCATGGGTGGTCCAATTGAGGTAGTGCAAAACCTGATGCTGTGTAAAAATACTATCATAGTCCAATTAGTTACAATTCATTAGCAGCATACTTTTTTTTTGTAATTATGTCCTGCATGTGTGGTTATACAGTGTCTCCTGGGGTAAATACAATGCACCTACATTTGATTCTTTATCAACAAATGGAATGTATTTTAGCAGTATGAAGTAAATATGAATTTGGTGCCCAGTGATTTCAATATCTAATTTTTTATGCTACACCCATTAAGAGGAAACTTATTTTTACTTATCTCTATGTACTTATTTAATTATTTTTTTAACTAGCATTCCTCCACAGCTTCACTCACATGTGTGTTGGACACAAATATCAAAATAAACTTCTCCTCCCCTTCTGTGTGTCCACCTCTTCCTCCCTGTGTGTCCACCTCATCCTTCTACCTCTATTTGTCTCCTACTCCCCGCTCTTCCTGTCTCTTCATCGCCTCGCACTCTCCTTGTGCATGTCCTTCACCCTGTCTCTCTGGCCTTATTTTCCTCCCACCTCCCTCTGACCATGTCCTTTTCTAACTTTTTCTTTCCATATCCACCTCCCCCTCTTCCCCTTCCACCTGCCCATCACCTTTCTACACCTTCCTCTTGTCTCTTACACTTCCCCTCCGCCTCTCTCTCTATTTCCCCCCATCCCTTGTTCTGTTCATTCCCTCCTCTGCCTATCTGAACCTGTCTGTAACCATGCCCATTGACATGTGTAGCCCCTGTAATACAGTTCAGTAAAGCAGGCCAATACTACTCCCACAACACCCCTGTCATGGAGGGCAGGCTGCACACTGGGCGCTTGAAAATAATTTATTTGCCCCTGGTGTATAGGTCGCAATACAAAGCAGGCCAATAAAGTGGACTGATACTATTCTGACACAACATACCTGTCACACAGGACAGCCTGCATGTCAGGCACCAGGAAACCATTTTTGTCCAACTGACATGTAAGCTGACCTGAAAAGCAGGTTGTTTTGGAAGGCCTGTAGGTTCCCATACAACATGCCTGTCATGCAGGGCAGCCTATATGCCAGGAGCTGGAAAAAAACATGTTTTTGCCCTATCTCCACTCCTACTGGAGCTCTATGAGTTATAAACCCCACAATGCTGATATTCATGAAGTCTGCTGCTTCTGTGCAAAACTTGATGAAATCCCAAAGGCTCTTTTCAGTTTGTACTGTACTTTCCTGTTAAAACTATACGGTGAAGTCATTTCAGATGGTTGCAGCCAAGATGAGGGTTCCATTCATGTACATAATATTTCAGTAACTAATAACTCTTTTCATCAAGTGCTGCAAACAGTGGTCTTGAATGTTATCTGTGCATGGACTGCAGCCACATTGTAAATAAATGATGTTATGCTCTGTTTACCAGAGCCTGACTTTTGACGCCTGCTTCATTCTTTAATGTACATTTATTTTTCAGTGCCAGCATTGTTATTCTGTGAAATTCGCCACATGTTGGGATATTTTAGATCTAGATATGCAATGCTTTGAATGATTTTAAAAGTGAGGCTTGATTATAATAAAAATTTGTTCCTATTTATTAAGTTTTCCAGTATTATAATTCTAATAGCACAATTGATAGGCCTCACACAGCGCTCTTTGATCAGCATACACTTGTAACATAAAGACAATCTACATTAAAAATGTTTTCCACTAAAAAGTAATTTAAAATAAACTCCTGGAAATTGAAATAAGAACACCGTGAATTCATTGTCCCAGGAAGGAGAAACTTTATTGACACATTCCTGGGGTCAGATACATCACATGATCACACTGACAGAACCACAGGCACATAGACACAGGCAATAGAGCATGCACAATGTCGGCACTAGTACAGTGTATATCCACCTTTCGCAGTAATGTAGGCTGCTATTCTCCCATGGAGATGATCGTAGAGATGCTGGATGTAGTCCTGTGGAACGGCTTGCCATGCCATTTCCACCTGGCGCCTCAGTTGGACCAGCGTTCGTGCTGGACGTGCAGACCACGTGAGACGACGCTTCATCCAGTCCCATACATGCTCAATGGGGGACAGATCTGGAGATCTTGCTGGCCAGGGTAGTTGACTTACACCTTCTAGAGCACGTTGGGTGGCACGGGATACATGCGGACGTGCATTGTCCTGTTGGAACAGCAAGTTCCCTTGCCGGTCTAGGAATGGTAGAACGATGGGTTCGATGACGGTTTGGATATACCGTGCACTATTCAGTGTCCCCTCGACGATCACCAGAGGTGTACGGCCAGTGTAGGAGATTGCTCCCCACACCATGATGCCGGGTGTTGGCCCTGTGTGCCTCGGTCGTATGCAGTCCTGATTGTGGCGCTCGCCTGCACGGCGCCAAACACGCATATGACCATCATTGGCACCAAGGCAGAAGCGACTCTCATCGCTGAAGACGACACGTCTCCATTCGTCCCTCCATTCACGCCTGTCGCGACACCACTGGAGGTGGGCTGCACGATGTTGGGGCGTGAGCGGAAGACGGCCTAACGGTGTGCGGGACCGTAGCCAAGCTTCATGGAGACGGTTGCGAATGGTCCTCGCCGATACCCCAGGAGCAACAGTGTCCCTAATTTGCTGGGAAGTGGCGGTGCGGTCCCCTACGGCACTGCGTAGGATCCTACGGTCTTGGCGTGCATCCGTGCGTCACTGCGGTCCGGTCCCAGGTCGACGGGCACGTGCAGCTTCACACGACCACTGGCGACAACATCGATGTACTGTGGAGACCTCACGCCCCACGTGTTGAGCAATTCGACGGTACGTCCACCCAGTCTCCCGCATGCCCACTATATGCCCTCGCTCAAAGTCCGTCAACTGCACATACGGTTCACGTCCACGCTGTCGCGGCATGCTACCAGTGTTAAAGACTGCGATGGAGCTCCGTATGCCACGGCAAACTGGCTGACACTGACGGCGGCGGTGCACAAATGCTGCGCAGCTAGCGCCATTCGACGGCCAACACCGCGGTTCCTGGTGTGTCCGCTGTGCCGTGCGTCTGATCATTGCTTGTACAGCCCTGTCGCAGTGTCCGGAGCAAGTATGGTGGGTCTGACACACCGGTGTCAATGTGTTCTTTTTTCCATTTCCAGGAGTGTATGTGCCCCATAATATCAGCAAGCCTTGTAACAAGTCACTCTTCTCCCCTAGACATGCTTATCCCACAGATTTGTTTGAGAGCCTCACTGAAATTTAGAAAGTATTAGAAAGAACTAGAGACAGTTTAAAGCTTGTAGTTGGCACATGAGGAAAATGCAGACAGCACAATTGACAGTCATTGCTGCTGAAATATGTTTCTTGGTTCAAGTCATGCTCTGGTAATCATTTCAAATTGTGTAACACTCAATAAGCTATTTAGAGATTAAAAATACATAAACTGAACCCTCAGAATATGTAGACCTGTCGTCATGTGCACAGAAAACAACATCTCAAGCTTCTGTCGCTGTTTTTGCCACAGCTGTTGCTTATTTAATGTCACAAGATACTACAGCAATACAAGAAGGTGTAGCATCCTTACAGTAAGTAGTGTTGTGTGGAAATTCCCCTTGGACCGAAGAGCACATTGTCTGTGTCATTGTACAGCATTTACATGCATCCTGAATGTTATGTCAAGGTATCATAAATCTTCAGGACACTACCCCCTCTGCTCAATGTTTTTGACTATTCAGTAATGATAATGTCATTGCAGTATAGTTGTTACTGGAGTGAAAATAATGTGTGTCATTTTGCCTGACAATAAAGTTCTTGAGCTCGTCTGCAGCTACAATTTTAATAATTCTCCATCTGCCCAGTAATGTAACAAAGCTTTGCTCTTTGTGGTTACAACATTCATTTGTAGAGCAGAGAATAGTACAATGTATCACATGATGCAAAGACATCATCAGAAAATTGTAAGGTGATGCTTTCCAATATCCAAATGGCATTATCAATAGGGGCAAGTAAGACTTGAGGCTTTAAGAGAGGGGTATGTAAGTCGTGACCCTATAACACTTTCTGTAAAAAACAGAATGGTTGCTTATTTTTCAGAGTAAAGGAGGGGAGGAGGGACAAAATGTGAAACAGGTAGTAATCAGTTGTCAAGGACCAAAGACTGAGAAGTGACAAATGGAGTTATGTTGCCTCTGCATAAAATTATTCATCAGAGATGAGGACTCACACCTTTTATCACAACAATAGACTTGCACCTTTGTTATAATTATTTAGTGCTTATCTTGCCCTATTAGTCTGATTTGTCACCACAAATTATGGCATAATTGTATTTTTGGTTTTATAGAAGCTAAAAAATTGATACAATGTATTCTTATTATCTGTGATGTGCTATTTGTATGTATACGTTATACCTGGAAAGATACCTGCTTACAGGCCCTCTCCTGCACGTAAACAGGAAGTTGTGACAGATATCATGCATCATAGGGGTATCTTTGACCCTTGTGTCTACCTTTTTTTCCAGATTATATTGACTGTATCTCTTATAATATGGTGCGAGAATGTACATCTTGTATTTATGCCAGACAAGAATATTAAGCAAGCCCTGGCTGCATTTGAAAAGAAATGTTTTCAGGTAAGGTATAAGTCATCAAAAATGTGAAGATAAATGTGAACAGGTTCTGTTCAGTTTTGTTTTTTACATAATTGTAGTGTTTTCTGTGTGCTTATGATTTAGATTACAATATTATTACATTCTTTTTCAAGATGAAATAAGATAAACATAACATACCTAACAATGGAATGTTATCTACAGGATGGAATGTAACAATATTATGAAAAATATATCTCTCAGGCACAAATATCTCAGTCAGACAAAAGAAATATTAATAGACCCTGTTATCAGAGCTTCATTTCTTCAAAAACTGAGTTTCATTTTACTGTAAAAATAACGTGTTCTAACTAGACTCACAACAGACAGTAAATAATTAGTTTTTCTTATGTCTGTACTTGATAATGAACACTTTCCACCAAACACAAGTCATTATTATATTCCATAGAAAATATTAAACATTTTAGAAAAAACTCCGTGAAAAATTTTACGATAATCTGAATTCCAAGCCCAGAAATAAATGTGAGTTGGCAACCACTCAACTACAGTGTATTTGTTTATTAATCACATACATATGCAACAAAGCAGAAAATCCCACTAGCCTTCAAGTCGCCACTCCATTTTCCATCTCTCTCTCTCTCCCCCTCCCTATCCCCATGTGAACAGGCTTTCACCACACATCTCTACTTTACTTATATTAGATATTATTTTATTATGCATTGCAGTTCCTAGCCCATGTAATGCCTTATTGAACATTATCACAGAGCAGTAAGACTTTGTGTTGCCTTTTTCCATATTCTGGTCATTTTTCACATAATTCTCAATTTAAATTGATCATTTGCTGTTGGTAGTGATTGGCAATAATGGTTTCACCAGGTTTTAACAGCTCATAATAGATGGCATCCTTCTGATCCCATCAAACATAGAGCATTGTCTCCTTTCCAAAGCAGTTTGGTCTTGCAGTGAAAGTCAATTGTTTGTCAGGATTCACCCATGATTTACAACACTTAGGATTCTCAAAATATATCCATTTTTCATCGTCTATCACTATTTGATGGATAACCAACTTTCTTTTCTATCTGGCAAGCAGAATTTCACAAATGGTCATTTGATTTGCTTGCTGTCTTTCATTCAGTTTATATGGAACCCATTTTCCCACTTTCTACACCTTTGCCATAGCTTTCAACCAAAGAGAAATGGCTTTCTGCATCACATTCATTTGTTTATGAGTTCCTGTTGAGTTTGAGTATCACATTCATCCAGTATGGCCTCCAACTCCTTGTCTTTGAACTTTTTCGATGGTTTCCCACACTCGCCGTTTCTCACATCAACTTTTGATTTTTTGACCCTCTCAAAACACTCTGCTTCCCAAAGAGCATGTTTACTGAAAGCTTCAACAAGCATATCAGAGCCTATTCTGTTCATACGTATGTTGGCAGCACAACCCCATATCTCTATCCCATAATTAATCTGTGCAAAAATGGTTCCATAATAAATTGTTTTTAATGTCTGATGTGGAACTACTTTTGA
Organism: Schistocerca gregaria; assembly: GCF_023897955.1. Taxonomy (NCBI): domain Eukaryota; kingdom Metazoa; phylum Arthropoda; class Insecta; order Orthoptera; family Acrididae; genus Schistocerca; species Schistocerca gregaria. The sequence goes on along the minus strand of NC_064923.1, from coordinate 314,312,491 downwards.
TAACTGACTGATTAAATGTAATGAACTGCTGATTTTATTGCATAAAAATTTGATATGGTTTACCCATCTTAGTTTTTCATCTAGATGAATACCTAGAAATCTGCAGCCTTCTGTGTCCACTACTTCAATTCCACCTATGTTACTGATAGAGGTTTGGTGTGAGTTTGTAAGTTTAAATGGCAATAACTGAGATTTACTGATATTAACTTTCAAACCTTGACCTTGGAAATAAGTAGTTATTTGACGTAGTCCCTCAGTTGCTACCAACATTAACTCATCATTTTGTTTGCCAAGAAATAACAGTGAGGTATCGTCTGCATAGGTTACCAATTGGGAGTTGATAGGTGGCGTTCCTCCTGCCGGTTGCTCAGGCGGGAGGAGGTGGCTCTCACACGTCTTCAGATCGGGCACTGTCCTCTCACACATAGCTTTTTATTACGGCGGGAGGATCCTCCGTTTTGTGATGCGTGTGGTGTCCACATCTCTGTGCAGCACATTTTAACAGACTGCATTTCATACCGTGATGCATGGGCAGAAGCACAAGTTGATGGGGATCTGCCTTCTGTTTTAGCTAATGATGAGACGTGTGTGTCTAGGGTTTTTAAGTTTTGTGATGTGTCTGGGCTCTGGGTTAAACTTTTAGGCTGGAGGTTTTAGTGTATTGCAGAGTGGCTGACTCCTCCCCTTTTTTCCTTGCGGTCAGCCAGCCACCTCCATCTGCTACATTGTTTTAGCTCCCTCTGTCATTTTCTTCCTGTGTTGTCCATGTTTTACTGCTGACGCTCTGCTTCATCCCACGCTTTGGTGTGGGTGAGCACATGTTTTTCAACGACTGTTACCCATGTTTTCTGTTTCATTTTATATTCCTGTTCTGGGATTTTTCTTGACACCCGTCTCACTATGTTACTGAACAGGTGCTGAAGACCTTGCTGTTGTGCGCCCAAAACCCCTCTACTACTACTCTATATCATTTATGTACACTAGGAAAAGGAAAGGGCCAAAAATTGAGCCCTGGGGTACACCTTGTGTGACTGTCTCATATTTGGACTGGAAATTAATGATCTGATTATTGATTTTGTAAGTCAGCTTTGTACACTGCTTGCGGTTAAATAAATATGTAGCCAGCAATTGCATGGATGCAGCATTTACATTGTATGACTCAAGTTTACTTAAAAGTAACTCATGGTTTACCGAGTCAAATGCTTTAGTAAGGTCTAGAAATATGCCAGCTGTTTGCATTCCTTGATCAAGGGCACCATATGTTTTGTGAAGAAATTCCGTAATTGCTGTGACAGTACTATGATCTTTTCGGAATCCATGTTGTGTCTCTGTTAGGAACTTATTTTTCAAGAAATAGTCACTAAGGTGTGTTAGCAGCACAACTTCAAATACTTTGCTGAAGACAGGTATTAATGATAGGGGCCTGAAATTTGAAACCTCTTCCTTGGATCCTTTTTTATGCACCGGTTTAACTGTGCTCCATTTCAATAAATTTGGAAATGTATGTTCTCTGATACTGCAGCTAACCAGGTGGGTGATTATTTCAACTAATTCCTTATTACATTTTTAATCACAATACTACTCAAACCATCCCATCCAGATGAGAACTTATTCTTTAGGTTATTTATTATCCTGCCTATTTCTTTTTCACTTACTTGTTTTAATTCAAAAGGTGGCTCTTCAAAGGGGCAGAGCTTTACCTCACTACTCACAATTGTGTTATTAACTGGACTAACAGCTGCAGATATAAAGTATTTATTGAAAACATTGCAGACTTTATTAGGGTCTTTAATTGTGTTTCCTTCGTGTCTTATATTTACAATTTCAATTTCTGGCTTCGGTGTGGCATTGCAAAATTGATTTACAATTCTACTTGAGGTCTTGGCTATATTGTCTGATTGAGCTATTTCACTGCTGTATATGTGTTTTCTTAGATTTGAAAGCTCTTTCTTAAAGATTTACTTGGCTTCGTTGTACTTGGCCTTAAAAACCTGCATGTTTGTTGACTTGTGTAACACATCCAGGTCCTGGATGTTTTGCCTGAGTTTTATCATATTTTCTGGAAGTATCAGTCTGTTGGTTTTTGCACTTTGGTTATGGGTGAACACTCTTTGTATTTTCTTAACAGGGCAGCATCTGTCAAAGTGTCTTAGCATAGTATCATAGAATTTGGCCCATTTGTTTTCAGATCCTTCAGTCTGGTAAACCAGATCCCAGTCCTCTATAGCTAATTTATTTCTTAGGGCAAAGATGTTACCCTCTTTTAGGATTCTTTTATTTTCGATAACTTTTGCCATTTTTGGGATGCTTGTGTTTACATACTCTACAAGCTTGCATTTGTGGTCAGAGTAGTGAAAATCCATATTCCAGCACCTAACACTGTCTTTAATATGTTTACATAGTATAACGTAATCAATTCTGCTAGATGAGGACTTTGTTACTCTGGTATCACTATTTATTACATTTATGAGATTATATGAGTTAAGAGTATCTATCAACCTCATATGACACAAACTGGAAGATTTTGCCTCAATATTCAGATCACCAAGTATAGTTAGGTCACTGGGACCACAACGTCCCACTACTCTACTAAATATGTCTATGAAGCTAACTACATCAGCGTTTGGTGGATGATAAATCCCAATAACTTTATGTTTTCTCATAACCTCTCTACACTCTTTGGTGTGGATTACAATGCCTGTCACTTCAATCAAGCCTTCTTTGTTGTACTGGTCTAGGTAGTTTATTTTCTTGTGCTTGAGATTCTCACTAATGTATACTGCCACACCACCACCCTTATGTTGCTGTCTACAATAACTATTTGCCAAGGAGTAACCCTCTAGTTTACAGTAAATAATTTCATCAGATTTTAATCCCTGCTCAGTTAACACTACTACCTGAGGTGACTGTTCATTTACAAAAACCTGTAATATATTAAGCTTATTTCTAAGGTACTGTATGTTTAGGTGCATGAGCCTTAGTGGTATTTTTAACTGGTCACTCTGATTATCTTCCTTTAAAATGCACTGAGTTGGTTCACTTACATAAGTTCTGTATCCAGGCATTAAAAGTGTTCCTGTTCTTTGGTGATCTTGCATTTCTCGATCTACTACCCAACCTGGCTTCTGTCTGTCTAGTTGTCAAGGTAACTGTTGAGGTGCCTTCTTGCTCTGTACAGTCCGAGGAGTTGCCGAATTGCCTGGTGTTGCAGTAACTGGAGTTGTATACTCCACCACATTTGATTGAGTAAGTGATGCTGAAGAGTCTGCAGTTGATGCCACAGCTTCTGTTGTTTTAACTAGCTGGCTTGGCAAGTTGTTTTTTTACCCAGTCCTGGGAATTTGTTAGTTGCTTTACTTTCCCACAAAAACATGTCACTTTGAACTCTGGGTTTTATTGGTCTTGAGGATCTTCTAGGAGCACAATGTGTTTCTGGATTTTTGAATATCCTGTTGCTGCAAACTGATCTTCCTACTCCATTTTTCATTACTGTCCTCTTGACAACATTGTGGTTGATTTCTGGTACTGTAATTTTTTCTTGCTGTAGTATTATTTGCTCAGTTCCATCTGTATCTTTCCACTCAAGTGATGTTGCAGGCTTTAGTTGATTTTTTGGAGAGATGACTGCAAGTAACGTTCTGGCCATTTCTTCCTTGCCATTAGCATTTAGGTGTAGTCCGTGAGAAGTGTACCAGTCTCTGTTCTCAGAGACTTTTACAAACTGAGTGTTTTGGAAAGATTTCACTATTTTGGCTATTTTCCTATTTGTTTGCCTGGTTTCATCGTTCACACAAGACCAGTTTTCAAGATCATATCTATGGGGTATCCCTACTATGATTACATTTGTGTGCTGAAGCTTAATTAATGCTGATGTTATAGCATTTAATGCCTTGTCTGCATCGTTTTTGGCTACATCATTTGTGCCACCCCAGATTATAACTGTGTCATTCATTGTGAGATTCTGTAAGTTGTAACAGCTTTCAAGTATTGAAGTTAAGATAGATAGATAGATAGAGAGAGAGAGAGAGAGAGAGAGAGAGAGAGAGAGGCATCTCATATACACATCACCACAGTCTCTGGCTACCAAGGCCAAGGTCTGGCCTTGGTGGCCAGAGATTGTGGTGATGCGTGTGTGAGTTACAATTGCCAAAGCTTTGTTTGACAGTCTTTTTGTTGTGTCCATCTGTGACTCAACATCTCCACTGTGCAGTGAGTAGCAATTATTCTTTTCATAATACTGTCATTATTCCACCCTGGTTTTACAATGTTTAAAATTTTCATCTAATTTTTCTGATAAATATGTTACATCACAACCTTGCCTTTTCCCTTCTTTCTTCTGTCCACACTACTCCTTCCTTGTCCAGATCATGTACTGGCTTCTTCCTTCTTTCTCATTCTCCACCCTTTTCTGCCCCCACCCCCTCTCCCACACTTTACCTCTTATAAGCTCTCCCCTCTGAACTCCTTTTGTCTTGTTGTGCAGCCACCGAGTCACCTGTTGAAAGACTTTCCTCCTCCACCTGCCCAGGTAACTGCTGTTGATAATCAACAGTCAGTCTCAATGTGGCCACAGGCATGTGTGTTTATGTGTCTGTGTAGTTATGTGTGAATATGTATACTTCTACTAGAGACTGAGCAGGAGCTCAAAAGCTAGTAAAATATTGTTTCTGTTGTGTGTTTCTATGTAACACATCAGTCAGCTGTAGGTGAGTGATTGCCTCTCCTTTATTTTATGTTTTTATCCATCCAGGAAATTCCATTATCATTATCCCCAAATATTCAGGTTTATTCATAGATGCCTGTGGGTTTTCAGAAGATGTCTCTGTAAGAACTACAAGAGGTACAGAAAATTGACACATGTCAGTGGGTAGAGGAGCTTTCAAGTTTTGATTCATATTACAGGCTCTCAATATGGGCATGAAATGTAAATATGATAGTCTTGCCATACAGTTCCCAACACAACTGGTTGATGTCACTGGCCATGCTAATTAGCCTTCATTTGAGCTCTTCCATATTAAATGGTAGTGAGACAGACACACACAATATTTGACATAGCATCATAAGAAGAAGTCACATGCAGCTAAGTTAGATGTCAGTGTGACCTATTGAAGAAGAGAAGAGTCACTATGGGAAGCACATTCAGTTCAACACTGAGGCAAATCAGCATCGAGATAATCCTGAATGTCTGAAAGAAAGTGTGTTGGAGCAGCATCTTGTTGCAAAATGAAGTCTTCCCTGTCTTGCTATAATTGTGGCAGAAGCCATTGCTGCAGCATGTCTAGATACATGAAATGAGTCAAAGTTTTCTCCACAAAGAAAAACATTTATAAACATTTTGACCGGGCATGCACAAAAAATACATAACCTTTAGGTGAATCAGGAATGTATTACACTGTCTTATGTGGATATTCTGTGCCCCAAACATGCAATTATGACAGTTCACCTTTACAGACACATGAAATGTGGCTTCATCACTGAAAACCAACTTCTGTAAAAAACTTTTTTCCTCAAGTAGCTGCTGCAAGTCATTGCAAAAATCAGAACAAAGCTCATTGTCCCAAATAGTCAGTGAATATAACAATGTCAGCCGGTAAGGTTTTACATCCAGATGTTTGCTAAAATTGCATGAGACTTTTGAATGCTATATCTGCAGTTCTCTGATCACCTGTGTTTTCAGTTTCTTTGGGCTCCTGAGAAATGTTTGCCGCATGTGTTAAACTTTCTCTGCTGAGAGTCCTGGGCAGCCTACATACTTCACACTTCATAAGCAGCAAGTCTCATGGATTCTGTTGTACCACACATGTATTGTTTTGTTTGTTGGAACTTTTACTGAATGTTTGGTACAAAAGCATTACTGAACCATCACAGTTGTGTTAACTGAATTCAAGGGTACATAATGTATGCATCAGTTCATTGTACATCTTGTTCTGACAAGTTAGTTCCCTAGTGCTGTTCTCTGCAGTTGTGCCAGTGTGTGTATTGCAAATCGAACCTTGGAGAGATGCTCTATCCTCTGGTACGAGTTGTTTTATGTGTGTCTTTTTGTTATCACATGACTCCCTTCTTAAACCTTTTCCAGGACATGTTAGCAATGTTTGAAATTTATTTTTTAGAGATAGAACAGGAAATTATTGTGAAAAAGGTAATTGCTACTACTGTATAGTGGCCTCAGCAGCCACAGACTGTGAGTTCTGTTTGCATGAGAGAGAGAGAGAGAGAGAGAGTGTGTGTGTGTGTGTGTGTGTGTGTGTGTGTGCGTGTTGTCTGTTTGTGACAAAGACCTTGTTGGCCAGAAGCTCACTTTCTGACAATCTTTTTGTTGTGTGTATCTGTGACTAAACATCTCCACTGTTTGGTGAGTTGCAACTATCTTTTTCATAATATTGTTACATTCCATCATGGATTTTCTGTTGTTTGATAGGAAATTATTACTGGTTTAAATAATGTAATTTCTATGGGATATGGAGATAATTTCTTCAAGATTAAGATATCTCAGCAGACATATTGCTTAGTTACAATGTTAAATATTGTACATAATTTCATGATTATTTTTAGCAAGGACATAATTTTCATAGCCTATATACTCCTGGTTTCTACAGACTTTGATACACACACTTTTTCTCACCAGGAGCAGGTGCAAAAATGTTGTTTATGAAAGGTGTTCAAAAGAGAAGGTATGAAGCAACAGTGTGGGTATAATTGAAGTATTTATTCAAAGATAATCACGAGAGGCCTCAGTGCATTTATCCCACTGTTTCACGAGCTGAAGGATTCCCTATTCCCAAAATTCCCATGACTGTGGTAGATGCCAATCCTCCACTGTGTCTTTCAGTTCATAGTCTGCATTGAAGTGCTTCCTGTGACAATGTTTTTGTCCATGTTGTAGGGCAGATGCTTATGCTGTTCCCACTTGAACTTGGCCATTACACTTTGTGTGACCTTCAAGACATGTGGATGTTCATTATCATGGAGCAGAATCACTTGCTTTGTGAACAATCCAGGATGAATGCTTTTTCCATAACCTCCAGACTGTCTCACAGTACATGTCACTGTTAAACGTTTTTCTGTGCTCGAAGAATTCAATGAGTCCAGAATGAGATTTTCACTCTGCAGTGGAGTGTGCCCTGATATGAAACTTCCTGGCAGATTAAAACTGTGTGCCAGACCGAGACTCGAACTTGGGACCCTTGCCTTTTGCGGGCAAGGCAAAGGTCCCGAGTTCGAGTCTCGGTCTGGCACACTGTTTTAATCTGCCAGGAAGCTTCAATTCAATGAGTATCGGATCTCAGATGCTGAAAAAGATAGTGATGTGATGACTTGTACTTCCATTTCCTAGATGTCTCACTATGTTATCCCAAAGCTGCATATGCAAATTTTAACCAGTTTGGTTGTTATGACATTTGTACTCTTTTATTTGAACACTCCTTACAATCATTCAGCAGTGTGAAATTCTAGGACCTGATTGGTCTAGTTACATATGGATATACAATTGTCATTTCATCAGGAATGCATACTCCCAGAAAACTAATTAATTTTTAGTGTCTCTTTGTTGTTCAGTATTTTATTTATTACTCGTATTTATAATATTAATTTATAGCTTACACTATATAATGACACACACATTTTTTACAGTACTTGGTGGCCCCATAGCAAAGTATCAGGTTGGATTCAGTATTTCACTGCTTCTAGAAGTTCTCCTTGGACTTACCATTGGAAATTGACACATCCAATAAAAAAATTAGTCTGCTCAGGAGACATCATCTACCTCTGCAGCTTATTGGTCTGTGTGTCTGGCTGCTGTGCAGAGCTTTGTGTTCAATTTGCAGTACTGCTGTGGATTTTCCTTAGTAGAAGGACTGGAACAGGGTGCACTTGGGCTTATAATGCCAACAGAGGAGCTATGTGAGGGCTTTAGTGTTAATAAAGCTGATAACGGGCAGGAGAGTGATTTGCTGAACTGATGCCCTTCCATTCCACTTCCAGTGATGCCACTGGTAAAGGATGACGTAGCAGTCAGTCAATTCTGATTGGCCCACAGTAAGTGGAGATTTGGGAGACATCGTGATAATGCCATGTTACATTGCCTCTAGTCTCAATAATGGCCTCAATCTGGCAAGGAAGTGTGTCAACAAGTTTCTCCAGGTAGTCTATCTGAAACCATCATGGTGATGCAGAAGAAAAGATAACACTTGGCTACCAAGAAAGTTGGCATAACTATCGTGGTTAATGTTCGCTGTAACCTGAATGAGTGAATCCAAGTCCTACTGTATAAAACACCCCTAGAACATCACAGATCTAAAATCTCCAAACACTACCATTAAAATGGCATCCTGGGTCCTTTTGTGCACACAGTGGTTGCATAATTTTAAAAGTGACAAAATCATGTTTCAGTGGACTAAAATATTAGTTTTCTGCCAGCTACTACCCAATTTCTGTGTTGTTTGGCACTTCTATCTGTGTGGCTTCAGGTGTTGTTAAGAGCAAATGCCCTTTTGTGAGGTACCCAGCTCAAAATGTCCATTGCATGCAAGTCCATTTCCAAAGTTCATTCAGAACTGATAGCAGCAATTTCTGTAGGATTTGAAACAGATTCTTCTTGACACGGTGTGACACTCATCTGTGGGTCCTAGCAGCTAAGAGCTCTGTATGACTATTGCTCTTATTCCATGTTATACATAGCTGTGAGTAGTACAATAATCCTTGAAGACATGTTCGACAGTCGCTTTGATACACCAACATACCAGGCAACTTATTGACTTAGTGGTCATGGGCATGTCCAAACAGGATAGCTGATTTCTGTCACGTTTCAAGTTGATCCATCTTATTACGCTGATTCTGTACAACTGATTGGCACATATGCACCCATTCCACTGCCATTAATTGTATTACTAATTGACAGTCTATGACTACATGGGACCAGTTCTACACCATCTGCTGTCCTACAAAGTAACCAATTCACCCTTTTAAAGGGATGACTAATAATTTCTCATATGTACCTACTTTATGTATGGAAAAAATTAAGCTGCACCATTAAACGCTATGTAAAATTTAGGTCCTATTCCTTTTTTTGTACTCCCTGTTAGAAAAAAAATGAGGCACTGAGTAGTGGAAGGTCAGGATGTACCGCCATTGACAAATTCCTGCCTGTTTAAGCACTATAGTATGCAAACAGCTTTACTTTATGTAAAAATATGCTTCTAATGTTTTATTCAATATGTTTACCAATGCAGTAAACTTTATGTCTGTCTGATATTATTCTAAAAAAAAAAAAAAAAAAATTACAGGATTTGAACAGTCTTGCAGCAATGGTGAGAGGTGACTTAAGTAAACTAAATCGAATGATAATCTGTTCACTTATTACAATAGATGTTCATGCAAGAGACATCATTACTTCACTAGTGAAACTGAATGTACAAAACAGGTAACTAAAGTTTTACTAAAAATCTTTGACATTTTGATTTTTATTTAGCTTTCTTTCTCAGCTGTTAAAAAATTATTACCATTTCATTAAAGTACAAGCAAATAATAATCGTAACAGCTAGTAGCCAAATAATTAATACTGTAATTTCTTCAGTTAATATACGCACAAGAAGAAAATTGTTGTCCTGCACATTGGCAGCAAAGTCATCAATGTAAACTTTTTTACATATTGATGATAAATGTAGTGCAATAATACAATAATACATGTTAAACACACACACACACACACACACAGTTCTGTTAAAATTGATTAATTGGCATGCTAGGTTGTCTTTAATTTCTTTGCTTTGAGCAATTTATCGCCAATAGCAATTCTTCCCAAGTTGGTGAACTTTTATAAGAGGTTTTTTTCTTCATTCACAAAAATTATATATGGGTAAAGGAATTTGAATGTGACTGCATATCATTTGATGATATCCATATGAAGAACATACCATAACTGCAACTCATGTGGAAGGATCGAGAAAGTCTGGTATTGGACTATCAGTTGTTGGAGATGAATGAAATAGCCAAGACCACTAACATTTAGAAATACTGCTGCATTTCATATGAAGAAATAACTGTAATAAATGTGGATGTGGTGTGGGTCCAATATTTGCTGTGAGTTGACCAAAAAGGAGGCATATTGTCCTGTTGAAAGATGACTTGATATCTCCAGTCATTTATCAAGTGACCTACTGTTTATCTCCAATGCTGAGCCATGGGAAACAATTCTATACCGATTGCATTTGCAGTAGCTAAAATCTCTGTTTCTAATAATGGAATATCACATTTGTCCCTACAACAGTATCTTATTGTTATTATACAATTGTAAAATTTCAGAATAGCTATTTGATATACCTTCACTCAAGATGCAAGTGATTTCAGAGATCATATGTCCATACACTTCACAGGCCCACTTATAGAGGCACCTAGGTCAAACCCCTTGGCGTGATCTGGTGAGCTGCCGAAGAAAGAGTATTATTTAAGTGCTCATAAAAGAGTGCTCTGCATATTCTATACCATGTATTGCTGTTGTACAGTCAATGTGTTCAGTACTTTGCACGACCTGTATCTTACATGTTGCTCCATAAAGTACCATGTTCATAAAACATGTCTGTCCCTGCAACAGCGTTCTTGGCAATGAGCGAGGGTTATGTCTGCTCTACTTGTCAGTGTCAGTGCTAAGTAAACTTACAAATACTCCATCATGTCACACCCTAGCAGCAAACTTTCGCAGAACAACAGCAGGCTTACACCACTGTTCTCAATCAGGTGGCCTCTGTGTGTTCACAGCAGGTTACTCTCCCTCCAGTACAGTTGTCACCCTATCCAGCATGTAATGAATCTGCTGATGATTGGGATTCCTTTGTGACATGTCTACACCAAAAGTTCCACATTTTTTGTGTTTGTGATTCAAACCTGCATAGGGCTTTCCCTCTTTCCTGGCTTTCGCCTTGCATTTATCAGTTGTTTTGCCGACATGCGCCTTTGCAAGACCCAGCCAGCTTGTGATTTGATGAAATGTTCAAGCTTCTTTCAACCTATTACTGTGAGAGAATGCATGGCATTGCAGCACATGTAGAATTTTACCATTGTCAAATATGCCCAAACCAATCTTACAAAGACTGGGCTGCAGTGTTGCATGGGTTGAGCTGTCTTTGTAAATGTGTCACTAGTACACACTGCAAATCCTATGCTTGTCATATGGTGCATGATGTTGTTATTCATCTGGCCCTGAGTAGGAAAGTCCACAAAAAAGCACTTCAGTGTGAGAATCCAATGCTTATGGATGTACTCAATCCAGCACTGTTCTTTGAAGTGTCATGGGCTGCAGGTGGTCAGATTGCTGCATGGGATGGGGTATTGGAAGTTGCTGAGTTGACCTCTGTTAGGTGTGCTGCAAGTGTTCAGGATAATGGGGAAGCTGTTGCAGCAGTACAACCTTTGACTCAGCATCACATAGGGCAGCATCAGTTACAGCTGCAGCAGCAACAGCCCTTGTCACAACAGTGACCTCCTGCTGCCCTTGTCTTTCCTGTTCTGCTTCATCAAACATAAACTTGCTGTGTGCCCTAAGGGATGGCCTGTTTGCAACAAGTGTCAAAAGAAAGGCCACATTGCATCAGTGTGTAACTCCTCTTCAAACATGATGGATACAGTAGTACCGATGGATGTAAACTGTATGTCAGCAGTGACTGTCTCCCCAAACAAATTGTTTATTGACCTGTGTATATTTAATAAACTACTAAAAATGAAAGTGAGCACAGTAGCTGTAGTGACTGTAGTAAACACACAAACATAAATGGAGTTGGGCTCCCCTCTTCCCACCAGGTTACACAAAAGTTGGTTTGCTACAATAAACAGCAGATTCCGATCCTTGGTCAGTTCTATGCTCCTGTCTCATACAAATCTGTTGTTCGCACTCTGACCCTCCTTGTTGTCTTTCCCCTACCAGTGACGTGCTTAGGTTAGAAGTGTTTAATGCTTTCACTCTCTCCATTGTTGATGAGGTAAATTTAGTGTCAAATCAAGTTTTCGTATCTGTTTTCTGCTGGGTTAAGTTTTGCTACCAGTTTTCAGGCCAATATTGCGATGAAAGAATCCACCCACACTCTTTTTTTTTTTTTTTTTTTGGGCACAGCAGATGCCTGTGACTATGTCAAGGCCAAATTAGGCTATTTGATGTCGCTCCATGTCATTTAGCCTATTTCTTCCAGTGAATGGTTTACAACAGTGGACATCATTTGGAAGCCAATGGGTAAGCTTCACCTCTGCAGTGACTTCAGTGTCATGAGTAATGCACAGTGCAGCTTTTCAGCATTTTTTAGAGCAGCTTACAGCCTCTGTGTCCAGCTGCATAAGTTACCTTGACAATATTGTTGTTTTGGGTTCTTCCACTGAAGACCATCTTAACATCTCCACTCACTGTTTTCTGTTTTGCAGTCTGTGTGTCTCAAGTGCAATCTTGACAGATCTCAGTTTTTTTCAGTTGTCAATTCAGTACCTAGGTTTTACGATTTCTTGCTAGAGGGTCAAGCTGTTGCATCACCATGTTGATGCAATTGCAGCTTTGCCTCAGCTGATCTCCAATAAGGAATTGCAGGCATTTCTAGGCGGAGTTGCGTATTGCCATAAGTTTTTGCCAAACACATCCATTGTTGCTCAGCACCTGCATGTGTTTTTGCATAAAAATGTGCCTTTTTTCTGGTCCCCAGCTTTTGACCAAGCGTCTGCTTTGATTAAATCTAAGCTTCAATCTGTCCTATGTCTACATCTACATCTACATCTACATCTACATATACATCCATACTCCGCAAGCCACCTGACGGTGTGTGGCGGAGGGTACCCTGAGTACCTCTATCGGTTCTCCCTTCTGTCCCAGTCTCGTATTGTACGTGGAAAGAAGGATTGTCGGTATGCTTCTGTGTGGGCTCTAATCTCTCTGATTTTATCCTCATGGTCTCTTCGTGAGATATACGTAGGAGGGAGCAATATACTGCTTGACTCTTCAGTGAAGGTATGTTCTCGAAACTTTAACAAAAGCCCGTACCGAGCTACTGAGCGTCTCTCCTGCAGAGTCTTCCACAGGAGTTTATCTATCATCTCCGTAACACTTTCGCGATTACTAAATGATCTGTAACGAAGTGCGCTGCTCTCCGTTGGATCTTCTCTATCTCTTCTATCAACCCTATCTGGTGCGGATCCCACACTGCTGAGCAGTATTCAAGCAGTGGGCGAACAAGCGTAATGTAACCTACTTCCTTTGTTGTCGGATTGCATTTCCTTAGGATTCTTCCAATGAATCTGAGTCTGGCATCTGCTTTACCGACGATCAACTTTATATGATCATTCCATTTTAAATCACTCCTAATGCGTACTCCCAGATAATTTATGGAATTAACTGCTTCCAGTTGCTGACCTGCTATTTTGTAGCTAAATGATAAGGGACCTATCTTTCTATGTATTCGCATCACATTACACTTGTCTACATTGAGATTCAATTGCCATTCCGTGCACCATGCGTCAATTCGCTGCAGATCCTCCTGCATTTCAGTACAATTTTCCATTGTTGCAACCTCTCGATACACCACAGCATCATCCGCAAAAAGCCTCAGTGAACTTCCGATGTCATACACCAGGTCATTTATGTATATTGTGATTAGCAACGGTCCTATGACACTCCCCTGCGGCACACCTGAAATCACTCTTACTTCGGAAGACTTCTCTCCATTGAGAATGACATGCTGCGTTCTGTTATGTTGGAACTCCTCAATCCAATCACACAATTGATCTGATAGTCCGTATGCTCTTACTTTGTTCATTAAACGACTGTGGGGAACTGTGTCAAACGCCTTGCGGAAGTCAAGAAACACGGCATCTACCTATGAACCCGTGTCTAAGGCCCTCTGAGTCTCGTGGACGAATAGCGTGAGCTGGGTTTCACACGAATGTCTTTTTCGAAACCCATGCTGATTCCTACAGAGTAGATTCCTAGTCTCCAGAAAAGACATTATACTCGAGCATAATACGTGTTCCAAAATTCTACAACTTATCGACGTTAGAGATATAGGTCTATAGTTCTGCACATCTGTTCGACGTCCCTTCTTGAAAACGGGGATGACCTGTGCCCTTTTCCAATCCTGTGGAATGCTTCGCTCTTCTAGAGACCTACGGTACACCGCTGCAAGAAGGGGGACAAGTTCCTTCGCGTACTCTGTGTAAAATCGAACTGGTATCCCACCAGGACCAGCAGCCTTTCCTCTTTTGAGCGATTTTAATTGTTTCTCTATCCCTCTGTCGTCTATTTCAATATCTACCATTTTGTCAACTGTGCGACAATCTAGAGAAGGAAGTACAGTGCAGTCTTCCTCTGTGAAACATTTAGTATGTCGGCCTTTAGTCTGTCATCCTCTGTTTCAGTACCATTTTGGTCACAGAGTGTCTGGACATTTTGTTTTGAGCCACCTGCTGCTTTGACATAGGACCAAAATTTCTTAGGATTTTCTGCCAAGTCAGTACATAGAACTTTACTTTCGAATTCATTGAAAGCCTCTCGCATAGCCCTCCTCACACTACATTTCGCTTCACATAATTTTTGTTTGTCTGCAAGGCTTTGGCTATGTTTATGTTTGCTGTGAAGTTCCCTTTGCTTCCGCAGCAGTTTTCTAACTCGGTTGTTGTACCACGGTGGCTCTTTCCCAACTCTTACGATCTTGCTTGGCACATACTCATCTAACGCATATTGTACGATGGTTTTGAACTTTGTCCACTGATCCTCAACACTATCTGTACTTGAGACAAAACTTTTGTGTTTAGCCGTCAGGTACTCTGTAATCTGCTTTTTGTCACTTTTGCTAAACAGAAAAATCTTCCTACCTTTTTTAATATTTCTATTTACGGCTGAAATCATCGATGTAGTAACCGCTCTATGATAGCTGATTCCCTGTTCTGCATTAACTGATTCAAATAGTTCGGGTCTGTTTGTCACCAGAAGGTCTAATATGTTATTGTCACGAGTCGGTTCTCTGTTTAACTGCTCAAGGTAGTTTTCAGATAAAGCACTTAAAAATATGTCACTGCCACCCGTTATGAACGTTGGCCACTTTTCAGGCAGTTCAGCATCTTGTGTTGGCTAGAGATGCCTTTTGGCATGGTCTTGGCATAGTGTTGGTGTACACATATGCAAACAGGCCTCAACGACCCATTGCTTACACTTCTAAGACTTTAATCCCTGCTCAGCAGCTGTATTCTCAGACTGAGAAGGAGGCTTTAGCAAATGTGTTCGCTCTCAAGAAATTTCACATCTTCTTGCATGGTTCTAAGTACCATTTAATCACAGATCACAAGCTGTTGGTTGCTCTTTTTCACCATTTGGCTTCTGCACCGGACAAGGCAGCACATCATCTGCAGTGGTGGGCTCTCTTCCTCTCCTGTTATCATTATCATCATTATCAGATCCATTACCAGCTGATGCTGCAACATGGCAGTGCTGGTGTCTTATCTCTCCTTCATACCAGGCTGGACCCAGCATTCAATCAGGACAAATTGCTTTGTTTATATTTGGATATTGAGAACCAGAATGTGGCCAATGGTTGTCCCATCAGTAGTGCAATGATAGCATCAACCATCACCATGGATCCTGTACTTAGTCGGGTTTTCTCTTTTTGTGAAGCACAATTGGCCGTAACCCCCCCCCCCCCCCCCCCTGCCTTGGATGCCTTGCATGATTACTTCTCCCTCAAGCACCATCTTCCTGGGTCTAACAAGGTTCTTTGTTAGCTACAGATGATTCTGCTCACAAGGTTGTGATTCACACTTTCTTACACTGTATTACATGTGTGGTTTCAGCATGGCAGTCATTGGGAGGCCTCTCACACCAAAGCTTTGGCCTGCCAGCATGTGTATTGGCCAGGCATAGATGGGCACACCATGTGGCTGATCGGTGCTTGCACTCATTCTGTCCAGCTGCATGCAGCCTCACAGGCATCTTTTTCTCCCTCGTCGATGCTGCAGCGCCCATGGGAATGTCTACATGTCAATTTTGCTGGGCCCTACCTAGGTCAGTATTAGCTCATTGCAGTGGATGCCTATTCCGAGTTTCCCTAAGTGGTGTGCTGTCTGTCCATGTTGATGGCAGCCACTGTTTCAGCACTGTCTAAGATTTTTGCTATTGAGGGACTTCTGTACCCCGTGATTACCAATAATGGCACCTGGTTTGTTTCTTGAGAATTTGTATCTTTTTGTCAGGCTAAGGGCGTTCTCCACCTCACAGCTCCCCTGTTTCATCCTCAAACTAATGGTGAGCCTGAAGGCATTGTTTTTACACTTACAACTAAGACACAGAAGTACTGGGTGATCAAAAAGTCAGTATAAATTTGAAAACTTAATAAACCATGGAATAATGTAGATAGAGAGGTAAAAATTGACACACATGCTTGGAATGACATGGGGTTTTATTAGAACAAAAAAGAAAGTTGCTGGCTGGACAGCAAAATGTCACTGACTGCACATGACAATTGTGTATAAAAGGAGCTGTAATGAGAGGGAGAATCAGATGTTCCAGCAGTCGCAGCATGTTGACGTTACATGAAAAGGCGCTTTTAGTGAAGCTGTATTATCAGAATGGGGAATTTGCTAGTTCAGTGTTACAATCCTATCACCATAGGAAGGGGATTCGAATGGGTAAAGGTTCGTTGACAAATGCAGCTGTGGCTTTTAGAGGATAGACCCAGTAGTGGTCGACCAAGCACAAGGCTTAATGCTGCGACATGACAGGAAGGAATGGAGAGTGTAGAAGCTCATTTTACGCTCCGAGGGTCTGTCAACACCCACAACTGCAGAATTTGGGCTACCGAAAACCCTAGCACTGTCGTGGAAACTCCATTGCACGACGAGAAAGTAACAGTATGGGTTGGATTTACCACATCTACTGTTATTGGGCCTTTTTTTTGCCAAGGAAATGTGTAATTCTGGTTTTGTAACTCCTACCATGACGGGTGAAAGGTACACCGATTTGTTACAGAATCACATCATCCCTAGCCTGGCTGATAAACGCCTGCTGGAACGTATTATGTTTATGCAGGATGGCGCTCCATCTCATATTGCTAGAAGCATGAAAGATCTCTTGCGCGTGTCGTTTGGTGATGGTTGTGTGCTCAGCCACCACTTTCTTCATGCTTGGCCTCCCAGGTCCCCAGACGTCAGTCCGTGTGATTATTGACTTTGGGGTTACCTGAAGTTGCAAGTGTATCATGATTGACAGACATCTCTAGGGATGCTGAAAGACAACATCCGACGCCAATTCCTCACTATAACTCTGGATATGCTTTACAGTGCTGTTCACAACATTGTTCCTCGACTACAGCTATTGTTGAGGAATGATGGTGGACATACTGAGCATTTACTGTAAAGAACATCATCTTTGCTTTGTCTTACTTTGTTATGCTAATTATTGCTATTCTGATCAGATGAAGTGCCATCTGTCAGACTTTTTTTGAACTTTTCTATTTTTGTGGTTCTAATAAAACCCACTCTCATTCCGAAGACGTGTGTCAATTTGTACCTCTCTATCTACATTACTCCATGATTTATTCAGTTTTCAAATTTATACTGACTTTTTGGTCAACCGGTATGTATCTGGCAAGTTTACTGAATCTGATTTAGAACTTTTTTTGAGTTTCTACAATTTCACTCCAGTGGGGAACAGGATCCTGGTGGAGTTGCTAGATGGATGCCAAGAATGGACCTTCCTTCACCTGCTGCATCCGAGTCCACATCCTCCAAAGTTGCCCGCTCTGAATCAGTCCTAGCTATGTGCTTCCGCCTGGATTCATGTTTTCAGCCACCAGCCGTACTGGGTTCCTGCTGTCATCAAACATCGCCAGAGCAGGTGCCTGTGCCTCTTTTGCAGACGTCCCATTACTGTGAGCAGCAGCAACCATGCATGGCAAGGTCGTTCTGGAGGTCCCACACCAATGATGCCTGTACCTGTGTTGCAGATGGTCTGGTTCACACTGCAATGGGTACCTTTGCCTGGTGGATCACTGTCTGGGATTCCTGTCTTTGCCCCCAGTCCTTGACTCCTGTCACTGGTACAGTCCCCACTGCACCTGACGCCACCACCACCTCTGTTGCTGCGTCCTGTGTGGCCATCATATCCAATGCCCTTGCTGATGCCTCTGGCACTGACTGCTGACCTTGACAAGGATGTCACTGTGTCGACACAGACCCTGGTCATGCCCTATGGCCTCTCACAAGAGGGGGATGGCATTCCAAACCACCCCTCATCACTTCCTCCCCTATCCGCTGGATCCTGCCTGCCAAGTCATCGTCAGGTGATGAAATGTACGTCAGTGCCTTCATTGGTGTTTTCCATGACTTGTAATCTCAGTGCCTTGCGAGAACAGTGCTTTCTGCACAGTACCAGTGCTTTTTCAGTACTAGTGTTTTTTTGTATCCTGCAATTTTTCTGTTCCATGTATTTCCCTGTGCCTGGAGTTTTTATATACATATGTGATTTTCCCACCCCTCAGAATGGAGGAGTGATATACCATAACTCATGATGTGCACAATTTCAGAGATCATTCGTCAATACATTTCACAGGCTCACCTGGTGAGCTCTGGTGGAACTGTAATTGCAAACAAGGACTTCGTCTATTCTTTACCCTGTATTACTGTTGTTCAGTCAATGTGATCAGTGCTATGCGCTACCTGCATTTTAAGTGTTGCTCTATATGGTCTACTATGTTCCATAAGTCATGTTTGTTCTTTCTGGAGCAGTTTTAGCCATCTAGAATCCAAATCGAGTGTTTCTGTTCTTCTGGAGATGCTACTGAATGCCCGTTGCTCCTCAAATGGGTCTACTGCATTGATCACTATGCTGACCTCTGCCCTTCTTGTATTTAAGTGAAATAAATATCACAGGACTTTCATTCATGAGTTATACCTTAAAACTTTATATCCAGAATCATGTACACTTACTGATTATCGTATGTGAATGAGAAATGGACTATGGCTCATTTCAGACACTGGATTACACTTGTTTATAAGTCAGTCACTCCATCAGCACTAGACTGGATTTGACAAAACTACACATCAGTTTATAATAAGTCTAAGATTCATCTGCTGACTGAATAACTAAATTGATACTTATGTAAGTATGTAATATTTCATCATTAGGATTTATCATATTCAGTGTCACAAACAACAAATCATTTCTAATATTTTAAAATTAATATTTAACACTTAAAGACAACTGTCCAGTGATATCACACTTATTACAATGTTGGTAAATAAATTTGAATATTACAATCAGTTTCTGCCATGCAGATGATGGTAATTTATTTCTTCCTCGAGTATATTACAGCACTCCACTGAAGGATTTAAATCACACTAATTCAAGACCAGACCATTCTAATCCACTCATATCCACAGATATATTTTTGTCGCCATTCCTGTACGGTCAGCACTGTGTACATCTCAACATGCCACTTGCCAATAGTTTACTGATTCCAAGATTACTTGTTAAATATCTCTCAAAGAATTTTAATTAAGGCTGCCGTTATATTATCTTGAACCTTTTACTGATAGTTTTGTGAGATAGAGTAGCATTAGAAAGATATTATAATATCTGATTGCTTGCATGATGGTTTGTAAAATAATTAAACAAGCTGAACACTTGTAATTTATTGAATTATTTCATAACCATGTGTAATTTAAGAAACTGATCCACGAAATGTGGATTATTTTTCAGAAATAAAGCAAAAGTAATACTTTGTATGATTTATTTTTCTGTACCCTTCATTTTACTTCTGCTGCATCATATGTATAAAAATTCAGTAGTTTCATGTGTCCATTCAACAGTCATTTTAGGGAAAACTATAAAATGTTTTGCTGAAATTGACAAAGAGTTGCAACAGGCTCAAACTTTTGCAGTGAAGTTCTGTCTTGGCATTCTTGTCATAGAAAGCAGACATTAGTGCCTCCTTAAGAGCAAGAAAAGATCTTTTTGTCACCTCAGTACAGGAAAATTTGCCATTTCCCTGTAATAGTTCTTACAAGGGATGTACCTTTCTATGAAAGATCTTTATGAATAACCAGCAGAATGAGCACATTCCAAGAAAACTTTGCGTATCATGGATGATCTGGGGCATTGGAAAGCTGTTGACTGCTCATTGCCTTTGGATCAGGATGGACTACAGCAGTGTTAACTAACAGCCCCAAGAGTTTTTTTTTTTTTTCCTGGGTGGTGAAGAGCCACTTTTATGAATTCAGTTAAAGGGATGCAGTCTGAATTCACTTGAACACGGCTGTCAGGTGGTGCAGATGTTCTTCAAATTTCTTCATAAAAATGGTAAAATTGTCCATAGTGCAGAGACAAATTGTCCATTTAAGGTATCAAAGTAGGTTGTCCATCATAGGTTTGAAGGTAACTGGCATATAACATAACAAGGAAGGTTTGAACTCACACATGTTACCAGGAGTTATAAAGGCAGTCCTTCTAAAGTCAGCCCTGTATACCTTCATTTGCCAGTAGCCCTGTTACATGTCCATAGTTGAGAAACATTTTGTCTTTTCATGCATTTTAGAATGTCACTAATGCATGGCAATGGATAGACACCTTTCTTTGTGATTCTGTTCAGTTGTCAGCATTTGACGCAGAAATGCCATGTGCCACTATACTAATGCCTCATCTGGAGTCTTATTCTTCTTCTTGTTTATCCCGGCTTCTTGAGATCTGTTGTGAAGAGACACAATACAATAAGTTCTGTAGTGGTGTAGGACAATCAATGAAGTTACACAATAGTTAATAATTTAACTTTTGAAACTGCCAGTTTATTGGCACTTATGAAAAGAAAAACACTCTCATGCAGTCAGCAAATTTCGTATAACATTGCATGTGTAATGGGCCTTACTAAATCACAAACTGTTCTTATGAATTAATTAAGCTGCTTAGCACTGTTGCTAGGCAGTGCAATTAACAAGATTATATTTGTCTCAGTTAAAACTGGACTTCTATATTATGAATAAACTTCTGGTTCCTTTATTTTATTTTATTTTTGTTTATTTATTTATTTTATGTCAAAATAAGCATCTGTCTCAAAATTAATTTCCAACTTTGTGCATTAAGTCCAAGCGCATTTGCAACTAATGTACACGATTTTCTGGACAGCTCTATCACGTACTGGCGTGTAACATATTTGAAAGTGATTGTGCAGGTTTTAGCTTTACCTAATGGGCTAAACGACCCTTTTTTTTAATAACGTGATGTGTCTGTTCCACATAAAGTTTAAATGAGGCTGAATTTTCTGTTCATTCGGGTCAAGATCACAAAATAAAATTCACCACATAGGTCAGTGAACTGTACACGTGCACTTCTAGCACTCCAAGTGATAACTTGTCTCAGAGTAAGAGCCACACATAAATTTAAACTTTTTTTATGCATACAAAATTCAAAACACTTTTATATTAAATAAATTATGGCATGTAATCACTAACTAAACATTTCCAATTCTGAATAAACTTCAAGACATTGTATTTCATAACCAATAAAATTTTATCGCCTGAGAGAAATTATTAATTTGCTGAAACGGATTCAGATTACAGTCAACTCATGTCTGGGTGATGACATCACGAATCTACACTTGCTTGGAATGAACGAAATACCTGTACTGAAAAATATGGTCTGGTGAGTAATTAACTGACTTTTATAACACATTTGGTGCCCCTTTCATTGCTACACCACATTTCTCCATTACAAGGACCACAGCACAGAACCAAGGACTCTCTGTAGGTTAACTGATGTCATCATGCAGCATCTTCTCCCCTTCCTCCCAAATTCTGTGTCATTCATCTGGTGGCACACTCTACAAGTGCTGGCTAATTGGTGGATAATCCACAATGTTGATATGGTGTTAGCTTTGGACACTTGCTCTGTCATTTCATTTGTCTTTCATGTGCACAATATTTGAAAGCATTGTTTCTTGGTCAGGCATGATTCTATTTACATCTACATCTACATTTATACTCCGCAAGCCACTTAACAGTGTGTGGCGGAGGGCACTTTACGTGCCACTGTCATTACCTCCCTTTCCTGTTCCAGTCGCGTATGGTTCGCGGGAAGAACGACTGCTGGGAAGCCTCCGTGCACCCTCAAATCTATCTAATTTTACATTTGTGATCTCCTCAGGAGGTATAAGTAGGGGGAAGCAATATATTCGATACCTCATCCAGAAACGCACCCTCTCGAAATCTGGACAGCAAGCTACACCGTGATGCAAAGCACCTCTCTTTCAGAGTCTGCCACTTGAGTTTGCTAAACATCTCCATAACGCTATCATGCTTACCAAATAACCCTGTGACGAAATGCGCCACTCTTCTTTGAATCTTCTCTATCAACCCGACCTGGTATGGATCCCACACTGATGAGCAATACTCAAGTATAGGTTGAACAAGTGTTTTGTAAGCCACCTCCTTTGTTGATGGACTACATTTTCTAAGGACTCTCCCAATGAATCTCAACCTGGTACCCGCCTTACCGACAATTAATTTTATATGATCATTCCACTTCAAATCATTCCGTAAGCATACTACCAGATATTTTACAGAAGTAACTGCTACCAGTGTTTGTTCCGCTATCATATAATCATACAATAAAGGATCCTTCTGTCTATGTATTCGCAATACATTACATTTGTCTATGTTAAGGATCAGTTGCCACTCCCTGCACCAAGTGCCTATCTGCTGCAGATCTTCCTGCATTTCACTACAATTTTCTAATGCTGCAACTTCTCTGTATACTACAGCATCATCCGCGTAAAGCCGCATGGAACTTCCAACACTATCTACTAGGTCATTTATATATACTGTAAAAAGCAATGGTCCCATAACACTCCCTTGTACACGTCAGAGGTTACTTTAACATCTGTAGATGTCTCTCCATTGAGGACAACATGCTGTGTTCCGTTTGCTAAAAACTCTTCATTCCAGCTATACAGCTGGTCTGATATTTCGTAGGCTCTTACTTTGTTTATCAGGCGACAGTGCGGAACTGTATTGAACACCTTCCAGAAGCCTGTATCTAATATTTTCTGGGTCTTATGAACAAATAAAGTGAATTGAGTCTGACACGATAACTGTTTCCAGAATCCATGTCGATTCTTACAGAGTAGATTCTGGGTTTCCAGAAATGACATGATACGTGAGCAAAAAACATGTTCTAAAATTCTACAACAGATCAATGTCAGAGATATAGGCCTATAGTTTTGCGCATCTGCTCGACGACCCTTCTTGAAAACTGGTACTACCTGTACTCTTTTCCAATCATTTGGAACCTTTCGTTCCTCTAGAGACTTGCGTTACACAGCTGTTAGAAGGGGGGCAAGTTCTTTCGTGTGCTCTGTGTAGAATCGAATTGGTATCCCATCAGGTCCAGTGGACTTTCCTCTGTTGAGTGATTTCAGTTGCTTTTCTATTCCGTGGATGCTTATTTCGATGTCAGCCATTTTTTCGTTCATGCGAGGATTTAGAGAAGGGACTGCAGTGCGGTCTTCCTCTGTGAAACAGCTTTGGAAAAAGGTGTTTAGTATTTCAGCTTTACACATGTCATCCTCTGTTTCAATGCCAATATCATCCCAGAGTGTTTGGATATGCTGTTTCAATCCACTTACTGATTTAACGTAAGACCAGAACTTCCTAGGATTTTCTGTCAAGTCGGTACATAGAATTTTACTTTCGAATTCACTGACCGCTTCACGCATAGCCCTCCTTACACTAACTTTGACATTGTTTATCTTCTGTTTGTCTGCGAGGTTTTGGCTGTGTTTAAACTTGCAGTGAAGCTCTCTTTGCTTTTGCAGTAGTTTCCTAACTTTGTTGTTGAACTACGGTGGGTTTTTCCTATCCCTCACAGTTTTACTTGACACGTATCTGTCTAAAATGCATTTTATGATTGCCTTGAACTTTTTCCATAAACGCTCAACATTGTCAGTGTTGGAACAGAATTTTTTTTCGTTTTGATCTGTTAGGTAGTCTGAAATCTGCCTTCTATTACTCTTGCTAAATAGATAAACCTTCCTCCCTTTTTTATATTCTTATTTACTTCCATATTCAGCGATGCTGCAATGGCCTTATGATCACTGATTCCCTGTTCTGCACTTACAGAGTCAAAAATTTCGGGTCTGTTTGCTATCAGTAGGTCCAAGATGTTATCTCCATGAGTCAGTTCTCTGTTTCATTGCTCGAGGTAATTTTCAGATAGTGCACACAGTATAATGTCTCTCAATGCTCTGTCCGTACCACCCATCCTAAACATCTGAGTGTCCCAGTCTATATCTGGTAAATGGAAATCTCCACCTAAGACTATAAAATGCTGAGGAAATTTATGTGAAATGTATTTCAGATTTTCTCTCAGTTGTTCTGCCACTATTGCTGCTGAGTTGGGAGGTCGGTAAAAGGAGCCAATTATTAACCTAGCTCAGTTGTTGAGTATAACCTCCACCCATAATAATTCACAGGAACCATCCACTTCTATTTCACTACATGATAAACTACTACTAACAGCGACAAACACACCACCACCATTTGCATGCAATCTATTCTTTCTAAACACCGTCTGTGCCTTTGTAAAAATTTCGGCAGAATTTATCTCTGGCCTCAGCCAACTTCCCGTACCTATAACGATTTCAGCTTCAGTTCTTTCTATCAGCGCTTGAAGTTCCGGTACTTTGCCAACACAGCTTCGACAGTTTACAATTACAATAGTGATTGCTGCTTGGTCCCCACATGTCCTGACTTTGTCCTGCATCCTTTGAGGCTGTTGTCCTTTCTGTACTTGCCCAAGGCCATCTAACCTAAAAACCTCCCAGTCCACGCCACACAACCCCTGCTACCCATGTAGCTGCCTGCCGTGTGTAGTGTACTCCTGACGTATCCAGTGGAACCCAAAACCCCAACACCCTATGGCGCAAGTCGACGAATCTGCAGTCGAGGAATTTACAGTTTAATAGTAGTGTTGCTGCAAAACACAACATCAAGGGAATTTGGGACACAGTGATCCATTTACTGCCTTGCAGGCAAAGAACTGATGACAGCCACACATTACGTCACTATGCAAAAAGTCTCTTATAACAACCAGCATTAGAGCCACCAGGCTGGGGTTCAGGTCGGCAACTGCAACCAGTGGCCACCATGCTGGAGGACTGGTCCAGCAACTGCTGGAGAGATGTCTTTGCATCAGCCCACCTTTTTTATTCTGAGATCCTGAGTGTGGGGTGCCTTGCCACAAAACCTCAGTGTTGCCCAATACTACAGGCTTTGAGAACCAGTGCCAGAAGTCACCGTGGGGGCCTTGGCTGCCAACTCTCTTTTGAGCTCCTTGCTGGCCCATCATCACTACTGGGCCAGTGCACTGACACAGAAAATTCACTGCACAGTGTCGCTTAACCATGGGCCATGAGATCTGCCCATGACTGCACCCATGGAACAGAGACACTTTGCATTGCAGTGGGCCACACCACCAGACAAGAGCACACAACTGTGATTGTTTTGCTTATTGGAGAAAAAGAATTTAGAGGCATGCCATCTGCCTTGCTGCAGCCATCTTTATTTCTAATGAACTACTGTAGCCCTTGAGACCCCATCAAATACACAATGTGCAGGCTGGGAGAGCCTTCACCACTCTGGCAAGTAAAAGAAGAGATCCTCCACCCTTCTGTAGCAGCCATCACACCACTGACCATTGATTCTGGTGTCCACTGTGGGGTCCCACGGTACCAATATATTTTATTGCCAGATAAGGTACATGCAACTGTCCATCTTGCTACACCACTGCATTTTCATGACAGCAGTGAGATTGGCAAAGGTGCTCTTGTCATAGGCAATCCAAGTAAGTGACAGCAATTGTTTATTGTAACTGCTTGTGGGGTTCCTTGTGTCCATTTTTCCTGATTTTACATCTATTATTTTTTTAAAGAATATCTTGGGAATGAAGGCAAGTGTATGTTTGGGACCTATAATCAAGTGCAAGGAGGAAACAGTTATGTAACTTAGTGAATGGTGGAGGAGTGTAGATGTAATTTATTAGTGATGTAAGCTATAAGTTTAAGAGTCCTACAAGAATCCATGTTAGTAAACTTCTGGTTTGAAGTTAACATATAGTCAGAGTTGTGTATATACACTCCTGGAAATGGAAAAAAGAACACATTGAACCGGTGTGTCAGACCCACCATACTTGCTCCGGACATTGCAAGAGGGCTGTACTATCAATGATCACACGCACGGCGCAGCGGACGCACGGATGCATGCCAAGACCGTAGGATCCTACGCAGTGCCGTAGGGGACCGCTCCGCCACTTCCCAGCAAATTAGGGTCACTGTTGCTCCTCGGGTATCGGCGAGGACCATTCGCAACCGTCTCCATGAAGCTGGGCTACGGTCCCACACACCGTTAGGCCGTCTTCCGCTCACGCCCCAACATCATGCAGCCCGCCTCCAGTGGTGTCGCGACAGACGTGAATAGAGGGATGAATGGAGACGTGTCATCTTCAGCGATGAGAGTCGCTTCTGCCTTGGTGCCAATGATGGTCGTATGCGTGTTTGGCGCCGTGCAGGTGAGCGCCACAATCAGGACTGCATACGACCGAGGCACACAGGGCCAACACCCGGCATCATGGTGTGGGGAGCAATCTCCTACACTGGCCGTACACCTCTGGTGATCGTCGAGGGGACACTGAATAGTGCACGGTACATCCAAACCGTCATCGAACCCATCGTTCTACCATTCCTAGACCGGCAAGGGAACTTGCTGTTCCAACAGGACAATGCACGTCCACATGTATCCCGTGCCACCCAACGCGCTCTAGAAGGTGTAAGTCAACTACCCTGGCCAGCAAGATCTCCGGATCTGTCCCCCATTGGGCATGTTTGGGACTGGATGAAGCGTCGTCTCACGCGGTCTGCATGTCTAGCACGAACGCTGGTCCAACTGAGGCGCCAGGTGGAAATGGCATGGCAAGCCATTCCACAGGACTACATCCTGCATCTCTACGATCGTCTCCATGGGAGAATAGCAGCCTGCATTGCTTCGAAAGGTGGATATACACTGTACTAGTGCCAACATTGTGCATGCTCTGTTGCCTGTGTCTATGTGCCTGTGGTTCTGTCAGTGTGATCATGTGATGTATCTGACTCCAGGAATGTGTCAATTCCTGGGACAATGAATTCACGGTGTTCTTATTTCAATTTCTAGGAGTGTAGTTATGATTCTTTTTTTTTAATATACTATACTCCATAAACATTGGAATTAGTGTATGGGAAAACATATTGGGCACTAGCAATTTATGGAGTAGCGTAAGTCTATTAAGAGACACTGGTCATAGCTGGGAAAGGTCCTGTGGTTAAATAAATCAGTGACATCAAGGTGCTTGTGCAGTGGGGTACACTGGAGTAGTATCTCAGGTAATTGTGAATTGAAACTCTGAAGGTTATTATGAAGTATCAATGATTTATAGTGAAGATAATGTGTTAGAGAGTTATCATAAATAAGGATTATTAAGGTGTGTATGCCCCAGGACAAATGGCAAATCTGGGAAAAACCCAGAAACTTTTTCATCTGGGAGACAACATGGAAAAATCTAGGATTTTTTTAGAATTTAAGAATATTTCATTATTTTAGATCTCAGGTAAATTTTTGTTTTTTTGACTGGTAAGAACTAATACTCTAACAATAATTTTACTTTAGCCTGTACTGTAGACTAATATTGCAATGATAAAACACAAACAAGAGGAAAACACCAAAATAAAACTTAAGTTGCAAAGAAGTGTGCAGGGTAGCATCAGCCAACAACAAAATGTGTGAAAGGCTTTAGGATGAAGACTTGCATACTTCATAACAACAAACTGCTTTCAGTAAGCATGATGTCACAACTGCTCACATTTCTAACAGATTGCAGGAAAATATTACTAATGGTCATTTTAAGTGTTACTTGCAAGGTAAATTTTCTTTTAGTCAAGATGAATTATGTTACATGTGAGAATGTCTGATGAATTTCTTAACTTGAAGAACATTTAACACTCATTCAAAACTAAACACTTTGAGGACCAGCCACCTAGAAAAATTTCATTTGCAGAAGAGCAGCTGTTTGTGCAATTATTTAAAGTTTAACTCACACATTTGTGTTCCATATAAATTAAAGGATAACACACACAATAAAATATCAGTATTATTGTGTGAAAGCTTAGCGGTTCTTAAACCATTAACTTGTCTTATTTCTGTGTTCATACTACTTAACAGTGATGTTACTGTTGGCTGACATCATCATGTGTCCTATGCTCTGAATATCTACTGTTATTGACTGGCAAGATCAAATGATGTGAGCTAGGATTGGCTGCCAAAATCACACCACAATCTCAATTTCAATATTTTGGAAACTAATATGCTGTGTTTGATATAATTCATATTTATACTTTTATAATATGAAAATATTGAAAGTTGTGCTGCTACACAAAAAATATCTTTCCAAAATGCTTTGTTTTTCCCGTGTGTTTCATTTTCCTACAGCACCAGGAAGTTCTAATCTAGTGTATAAACCATTTACCATTCAAAGGATTGATAAGTTTTACAATTATGAGAAAAACTGTATGAAAAAGATGTATTTTCACCTTGGAAATAGTGTACTTTCACCCAGTAAAGAATGTATTTCTCCCTGGGAAAATGTGTTTCTTTAACCAGGAAAATGTGTATTCTTACACAGAAAACCTGGGAAAATCCAGAATTTTTTTTTTCATTGCCCACTTATGCTTTATGATAATGAAGTGTCATTGGGTAATATAAAGGATGCAGGCCCTAGCTGGGAAAGCATCTGTGGGTAAATAAATCAGTGATATTTGGGAGTTAATGGGGAATGATACACTGGACAGGTCTCCCAGGGTGAAAGATAATGGATAATTCTCAAGTCCTTATAGGCATAATAACACATATGTAGCAGCTCAATTCTGAGGATTCACCAGACAGTGGCAAAGCTACTGTGAGGGCACTTGTTGTCAGCTGCTGAGTCAGCTCCTTCCTGGCCCTTTGGCACCACCGAGTGACCACACTTTGCACAGATGATGTGCTAAAATGCAGTGTTATTTTGTGATGTGCCATCAGATTGATGATTCTCCCATGCCCATGGAACATGTATGCTGTGGGTCAATGCTGGTTTGCACCACTGGAAGGGAGTAATCGAGAGTTTACGTGCATTACATCTGTCTTACTTTCACCACCTTCATCTCACACAAAATCCCATAGTCCTTGCCAGCCCACTGAACACATGATGCCCATGGTTGTAGATCTTCTGCCACTCTGACAACTAGGACAGCTCCCCACCCCTCTGCAGCAGTCATGGCATCCACGACCATCATATTTTGCCAGTCACCAAGGGTCTTTATCTCACCGCTACAGTTGCTAAATGCACTGCAGTGTCTGTAGTGGTAGCAGAGCATGAATCTTCATTGATGGTACCAAGCTGCCCGTACTGGACTGGAGTGGCAGTACCTACACAATACTTTTAGGGATGAGTTGTGTCTGCTCAAGGCAATTAGTGATTGAAAGATATCCCTGATTATACGCAATGATTAAGATTGATGTTGCCTTGTAGAATTATTTTTTGAGCCTGAGTAGCTTTCCACAATTGACAGGAGCTTCACAGTTTAACCTAACATCTATGTTGACAATTGTAATTTATCACATTTATGACAGCAAGATAACAACATTTTGAGTGGCAAATAAGGCCCAGAATAATCTTTATGTTTGCTTGTTGAAATAGCTGTATCAATCTGGATGCCAGCCTGAAACTTTGATCTTCCACAGTTTATGACTGTTTGTAATGCCCGCAAGAATTCCCAGCCAAGAATAAAATTATGGCTACATTCTGTTGAAATGATAAATTCAAAAAGCTGTGTTCTATCATTGATAGTTATTCTTGCAAAACTGATCCTTTCAGTTGGGGATATTTCTTATTTACAACTTTCAGCAAAATCACTTTCATATCACAAAACATAGTCTTCTTTAGCGAGCAATGGTAAACATTGAACATTACAGAAAAAGGAACATGTGGGTCACTTAGTGCCCAGACAGGTTGACCATCAACGATGACATTGATTAAATTTCCTGACATGTTGACAATTGTTGTTAATGGAAGATTTTCATTTTTTGTGGCCTCAAGTCCATAGATGGTCACTTTGCTAAATTTTAATGAATTCATCATCTAGGCAAGCAGCTGGTACCTCTGTATGGTGACAGATAATGGCTGTGACATGCTGGAGAGGGATACAGCAAATGGGATTTGCCCCAAACATCAACTATAATTGTCCGTAGTTCACTGACATAAATACAGCTGTTGTGATGGTAGACATCTGGGCATGTAGCAGTCATTGACCAATTGTCTTCCTTTTCCGCAGTGGTGTACAACATGTCCAGGGCAGCAAAAATGGAAACATACCAGCATCTTTCCCTGTGCCCTTCAAATGTTGTTCTTCTAAAGGGCATTATACTTGACAGGGGAGTTGGTTGCATCTGTGTTGTTTGGATCCTGAATTGTTGTTTGAAAGCTGCGGCATAAGATGGTGTTGGCCAAATCCATTCCTTCTGGCATACTCAATTAATGGCCGAGATTGGTGCTGAAGATCAATACCTCTCTTTAATGTTCTCTATTACCTTCTGGCATATGGGACCAACATTCATGGCTGCTGTCTCTTGCTTACATGGTCTCCAGTTTTGACTGCCTTAAACTGCTGTATTTCTTCTCTTACAAACTAGTATATGAGAGAGATGAGGTCATGGCAGCCTTCCAGAACTGCCATAAGGACCACATGTGGGAGTCAGTCATACTTCTGTTATCTATCTTTGTTATAGTACATCCATATGCTGTCACCACCTAATGAATTCCTCAGGTGAAATCATTAAGAGTCTGGTATATGTCTTCTGTGACTCTTCTCATAAAGTAGCAGATTTTGTTGACTTCTGTCATATTTGGTTTCATAGTGTTGCATAGGACCAAAAATTCTGTATGCAACACTTCGCTGTTTTCTCATGATGTTACTCTGCTCTTCAGTTGTTCTAAAGCCAATCAGCCTTGCTGTTGATCACCCCCAAATGTTGTCTTCAGTTTTGCTTGTATTTTTTCCCAGCTAACAAGCTTCTTTTTATCATGCTGGGCTGTACCGTTCAGAAGAAGTACATATTTGTCAAACACATCAAGTCATCCTGCCTGTGTTTTTTGGCTACTCCCTCGAATGCTTTCAGCCATTTTGTCAGATCCTCACCATTGTCTCTGGAAAACATTGATGGGTGCCTAATGTGCAGGTGACTTGTTTGTGGTTTGTAATCCATTGGTTTCCTCAATATATGGACCTGGGGTATGATGTATTGCTATTATTTTGGTTCCTGTACATGTAGATGATGACTTATATATTGCTAATTGAAGCCATGGGGATGTAGATGTTTTTGAAGTACACAGTGCTTCCACCAGACTGTACCATGTCATAACTCACTTAAGTCCGAATGTGAGAGCAGGTCATAAATGAAGTACAACATTTGGTGCTGAAAGTATTTTCATTACGAACACCATTGTACAGACAGAACAGCACTTGACTCCTTTATGGAGAGTGTTGCTAGTTATACAAATATCAAACCTTCCAGAACATACAAACACAACAAATGATAAATAGTAAACAAGCAATAATTACTGCTGATAGGGACTGAACTGGTGATACACATCATGCCTGCCAGTGATGCTAACCACAGTGCCACCTTGTATGCTGTGTAGCTTGCAGCAATGAAAAAATGTAAGGACAGAAAGAAAGAGGAGGTGGATGAAAGGAAGAGCAAGTGAAGTAGTGTGAAGAAGTATTGACATACTGAACCAAAGAACATTAACGAACCTCAATTCAGCATGCTTTGGGGAGACAGAAAAGCCATATGGAAAAGTACCATAGACACTTAAAACAGAGGTCAGCTAGACTCTGTAAACAAAATTTTTCTAAGTGAGTTTGTATGTATTTTCAGAGGCAGTAATGCATCTGCCCCAGTTATGCTATCCAATACAAACAACAAATTTAACTTGACTGCCAACCAGAGCATTTAGGAACCATCAGAATCTGTCTTTCACTCTTGGACATAACTGAAAATTTGACATAAGATTTATGGGCACAGTTAAGAAGTCATTGTAAATTTGGTAGCTATTCCCTTATGTAGTTTGTCTTTGCTTCTCATTTGTCTGAATTGTCTCAAATGTGCAGACTGAGAGATAAAATACACTCCTGGAAACGGAAAAAAGAACACATTGACACCGGTGTGTCAGACCCACCATACTTGCTCCGGACACTGCGAGAGGGCTGTACAAGCAATGATCACACGCACGGCACAGCGGACACACCAGGAACCGTGGTGTTGGCCGTCGAATGGCGCTAGCTGCGCAGCATTTGTGCACCGCCGCCGTCAGTGTCAGCCAGTTTGCCGTGGCATACGGAGCTCCATCGCAGTCTTTAACACTGGTAGCATGCCGCGACAGCGTGGACGTGAACCGTATGTGCAGTTGACGGACTTTGAGCGAGGGCGTATAGTGGCTATGCAGGAGGCCGTGTGGACGTACCGCCGAATTGCTCAACACGTGGGGCGTGAGGTCTCCACAGTACATCGATGTTGTCGCCAGTGGTCGGCAGAAGGTGCACGTGCCCGTCGACCTGGGACCGGACCACAGCGATGCACGGATGCACGCCAAGACCGTAGGATCCTACGCAGTGCCGTAGGGGACCGCACCGCCACTTCCCAGCAAATTAGGGACACTGTTGCTCCTGGGGTATCGGCAAGGACCATTCACAACTGTCTCCATGAAGCTGGGCTACGGTCCCGCACACCGTTAGGCCGTCTTCCGCTCACACCCCAACATCGTGCAGCCAGCCTCCAGTGGTGTCGTGACAGGCGTGAATGGAGGGACGAATGGAGACGTGTCATCTTCAGCGATGAGAGTCGCTTCTGCCTTGGTGCCAATGATGGTCATATGCGTGTTTGGCACCGTGCAGGTGAGCGCCACAATCAGGACTGCATACGACCGAGGCACACAGGGCCAACACCCGGCAGCATGGTGTGGGGAGCGATCTCCTACACTGGCCGTACACCTCTGGTGATCGTCGAGGGGACACTGAATAGTGCACGGTACATCCAAACCGTCATCGAACCCATCGTTCTACCATTCCTAGACCGGCAAGGGAACTTGCTGTTCCAACAGGACAATGCACGTCCACATGTATCCCGTGCCACCCAACGCGCTCTAGAAGGTGTAAGTCAACTACCCTGGCCAGCAAGATCTCCAGATCTGTCCCCCATTGGGCATGTTTGGGACTGGATGAAGCGTCGTCTCACGCGGTCTGCACGTCTAGCACGAACGCTGGTCCAACTGAGGCGCCAGGTGGAAATGGCGTGGCAAGCCGTTCCACAGGACTACATCCAGCATCTCTATGATCGTCTCCATGGGAGAATAGCAACCTGCATTGCTTCGAAAGGTGGATATACACTGTACTAGTGCCAACATTGTGCATGCTCTGTTGCCTGTGTCTATGTGCCTGTGGTTCTGTCAGTGTGATCATGTGATGTATCTGACCCCAGGAATGTGTCAATAAAGTTTCCCCTTCCTGGGACAATGAATTCACGGTGTTCTTATTTCAATTTCCAGGAGTGTATATTTTCCCCAACCACATTTTATTTCCTTCCATCTTAATGTCCCGTTATAAACCAATGAATAAAATGTCTATGGCATAAACTTTTCTATCCATTTTAATGTTGCTGTTTGTCATAAATCTTTATTCTTTCTGGTGAGTGTTTCTTCTGATTTGACTTTTTTTAAAAAATTTCTTGTTTTATACCATACTTATTTATTTTTCTGCAGCTCTCACTTTGAATGGTTGAAGCAGCTTCGTTATTACTGGGAGGAAGATATAGACAACTGTGTTGCACGAATGTCAAGTGCATGTTACGTTTATGGATACGAGTACCTGGGAGCATCTCCGCGCTTGGTGATAACACCTCTTACTGATAAATGTTACCTTTGCCTGATGGGTGCTTTGCAATTAGACTTAGGTAGAAATCAATGATACCATATAAAAAGTAGTACTTGCTCAAATCTAAGATTTTGCTAATATTTTTGAAAGGAATGTAAGAATATCAGTGTTATTCATGTTTTAGGTGGAGCTCCTGCAGGACCAGCAGGTACAGGGAAAACAGAGACTACAAAAGATCTTGCTAAGTCATTGGCTATACAGTGCGTAGTGTTCAACTGCTCAGAAGGTCTGGATTATAAGGTAACTGCCAGATTTCTCTTGAGGGTTGTCTGTGGAATATGTAAATTCCCACATTTTGAATTGCTTAACACATTAGTAGGAGGGTTTGAATTTAAAAAGTGGTAACTATTTGTTCACTACTGATAAAAAAGAGTTACTTGTTTGCACCTGTTACTGTCCTTCAAAGTAGTCACCAGCATTTTGTAGAACCCGTTGCCAGCGATGTGGAAGGTCTAGTACACTGTTAGCAGAGCCTGTTATGTTGATGGTTTGAATGAAGTGGTCTAAAGTTACATGATTGTCATGTAAGACTGTGATGGTGTTATCCTAACACATTATGTTCCTCCATGGTAGTCTGTCAATGCACAGTATTATGGTTAATTTTTGGAGCATCACTTGCATTCAGCTTTGTGAAAGAAGTGGCGACACTTTCTGCACAACCCACCCATCATTTTGCATGACAATGCGCGGGCACATACAGCGCAAGCTGTGGCTGCTCTGTTCCGTTGATGGGCTTGGGAAGTACTGTACCAGCCACAATACTCCTCAAACTTAAGTGCTTGTGACTTTGATTTTATTCCAAAGATGCAGGAACCACTTCGTGGCACTCGCTTCAGAGCTGTTCCAGAGAGTTGACAGGCAGTAGACCGCTCCATTTGCACCATCAACAGAACAGGCTCTGCTAATGGTATACTACGTCTTCCACATCACTGGCAATGTGTTCTACACACTGCTGGTGACTACTTTGAAGGACAATAAACATGTAACTCTTTTGTATTGGTTGTCAATAAATAGTTGCCACTATTTAAGTTCCAACCCTGTAATAATTCACTCATGAAGTACCTAAGTGCATTGGTTCAGACACATTTTATATTGTTAAATATGACAAAAATTGCAAAGAAAGGAAATTAACAAAAAAAGTTCTCAAGTTACTTGTAGATTAATCCATAAAAATACATATTTGTTTTATTTTATTCTTTAAACAAAAAAGTAAATTCCATTGAATATTATTGTATCTGCAATTTTGTAGAATGCAAATACTCATTTCATGACAATGATTCCTATCAAAATAACCTAGTAAATATGACTGACTGTAACATAATGTATTTTATTCATTATTAATATATACACTAATCAGACAGTGGAAAATCTCTGTGTAATAACATCAATATGAAAGGGATAGTTTGCTGCTCACCACATAGAAGAGGCACTGACTGGCATACAGACACACTGAAGCAGACTGCCACATAATATTCAGCTACTGGATTAAGTCATTCATCAGACATACCAGGATACTGGGGTGGTTAAGTGCAGCATTGGGAGGCTGTTCTAGAATTGCAGCCGGGAGGGAGTGGGAAGGGCGGGGGGGGGGGGTGTTAAGAGGAGAGGAGAGAAGTACAGAAAGTGAAAGGACAATGCAGGTGCACTGGTGGGATATAAGGCTGGAGTAGGGAATAGGATGGGCAGGTGGGAGGTGGACAGTAACTAGCAAAGGTTGAGGCCAGGGGGATAATTGGAATAAAGGACATGTTGCAGAGAGAGTTCTGCATGATTCAGAGAAGGTGGTGTTTGTCCAAAAAATTTAGAAGGTATTTGCTGTGAAACAGGCATTGAAATCAAGCCCACAGTGGTTGGGTGGCATGCCCAGTGGTGTTCGAGCTGTCTCTTGGCCACAGTTTGGCAGTGTCCATTAATTTTTACAATCATCTTATTAGCTGTCATGTCCACATAGAATGTGGCACTTTGGTTGCAGGTAAGTTGGTTGATCACAAGGCTGCTTTCACAGGTGGCTCAGCCTTTCATGAGCAGGAGATGCCAGTGACAGGACTGGAGTAAGTGTTAGTGGGAGGGTGTTTGTGACTAGTCTTGCATCTATGTCTATTGCAGGAATAGGAGCCATGGGCAAGGGGACTGGAGTAGGGGTGGAAGAGGGATGGACAAGGATATTGCAAAGGTTGGGTGTAATTTGGAATACTGCTGTGTGAGGAGGATATTTATTAGTTGAGAGCATGACAAGAATTAGTTAAAACTCTGACAACGAATATGGTTCAGTGCTCCAGTCTTGGATGGTACTGAATTGTGAGAAGGGTGTTCCTTTGAGACCAGACAATGGTTACATAGCAGATAGGGAGCAAGGCTTGGGAGATCTGGACTGAGTGTGAGGACACCCTATCCACATTCATCCAGAACATCAACAACTTCTGACCCATTCAGCTCATCTGGTTCTCCAAAGTCCCATAAGCCACCTTCCTCAGTGTTAATCTCCAACTCAAGAATGGTTACATCAGTACCTCTGTCCACATCACATCTACTAATCATCAGCAGTACTTCTACCTCAACAGTTACTACTGATTCTACACATAGAAGTCCCTTCAATACAGCCTAGCCACATGCATCTGTAGTGATTAGTGGTCCCTTTCCAAACATGCCCAGGGTCTCACAGAGGCCTTCACAGACAAAAATTATCCTCCCTATCTCATCCAGAAATAGATCTCCTATGCCTTGTCTCCATAGCCACTTACCATCCCCTAAACACTTACAGTCTTCCCACAAGGAGTACTCATTTATGCCTCAGTAACACTCAGAACTGAAGCAACTTAATCACATTCTCTGCTGTGGTTTTGATTACCTCTCAGTGTGGCCTGAAATGATAAATATTCTCCACACTATCTTCCCCATCTTTCCCACCATGGTATTCCACCATTCAACCAACGTATTCAATATCTTTGGTTATAATATAACTCTTTTCATGCAAGTTGTTAATATCCTTCCGCATTTTTCAGCAGGTTTCACACCTAACGAATTAATGTTCTGCACAAAACAAATGAATAAATGGGAGTCAGCCATACCGAAGGTACACACTAACAGAAATGGCAGTACAAGACAAAATCAAACATGCTATGGTTATACTAAAAAACAGGGCCAAGTATAGGAAGAAAATTTATAATAAGAAACTGAAACTAGTTACACAATTTTTTGCAGGGTAATGAGTCCTCTTATGGATGCACCCTAAATAAACAAAATTTTGCAAACTGAAGAAGAAGTGGCAGTTACTCTATTCAAGACCATATGGAATTTCCAAAGTACTATATCCTGGGATGTACAGATTAGTATATGAGAAAACAGGTTGAGACAAGGGTCTCCACCCTCACAAACATATAAAAGCTTTTATAGAATGATGAATCTAGGTAGCATTTTTTTTTCTGTCGCAAGATAATTGTATATAGTGTATGTAACTCTTAAATGTAATTTTTATTCTGGCGTGTATTTGAAGACAAAGTAATGTGTTTTGGCATAAGTAATTCTTTTGATTTGTCCGTGTAGGCATACAATTAACAGCAATGTGAAGTAATACACTATTTCATACAAACCAAAATTACAATCAAAGTTAGCATATGACACAACTATCCTCGCTCAACATAATGTGCTGGCACCAGCAGAAGGAGAGGAAACATTGACCTCTACGCATGCGTGACAGGCTGGCAGAATGTGCAACCAAATAGGAATGCAATATGTACAAGTACTTAAACTAAATACAAAGTAAACGGAAATACTACACAAATACATCCAGTGTCTAAGAACTAGGAAACCTATTGATGTATGTATATAGTGATTTAATTAAATACTAACATATGTGCAGCATATTTACAAGCAAAAAGAAGCCTTATGAAAAATTATATGAGATGTGTTAGCTGAGGACAAATGACAAAATACCGTATGAAATGACAATTAATTTTCTTTGCAGAGTAAATGATCATAATGGGCAGCAAAATAAATGAATGTCTATGAATTTAAACAAAGTATGGAAATATCTGCAGATGTATGCAATGGCCAAATGTGTCAGTGGCTACCGAGCTACATAATGCAATTAGTTTTAAGTTAGTTTTGAGTTATTTTCTTTCAGTGGCCAGTGAATTGTTGAGGTGCAGAAGAAGAGTATTACATCAAGAGTAGCAGGTACCAAATCAAGAAATGTGCCATGCCTCAAGTACACAATTTAGTTATAAGGATATTTATAAAAAGGTCATAAGGGAAATTAAAAATGAGATATGCATTGTCGCAGTGTATCTCCATGATAATTATCAGCACCTATTCGCTACAGAGTACACAGAAACATTAAAGCATTAGATTTTACAAAAACCAATTAAACTTTATCTTGTCACATGAAACCTTGAATAGTGACATTTCCAGATATTTGAGAAAGATAAGTCTACAATGGTTAAAACATCGTATTTCACACTAAGCTACACATGAATTGAAGTAAATAGCACTAGCACATGAAGAAACAACATGGTGCTATGTGAATGATTAGTCAGTACACATTATTTCCATGAAACAAAAGTTCATTGACAACTAGTTGATGACTATACAAGTAACATTTCCTGATAAATTCTTGAACAAGTAGATGAGGATTTCCTTTCTTCCCTCCTAAACAAAGGAGCCGGCACCAAGCATAGTTAAGCCAGCAATTCATAATGTTTTAGTCCACTTTCCTAAGTTTTTCTTCCTCATCTACATAAGGAAGAAATGAGTTCCCACAAGTGATAAAACACTATCTATAAAATGAGGTAGAAATATATCATATGCTTGTATTGTATCATGATAATGTGTATGTAATTAATTTGTATTTGTGATGTGAACAAAGACAAGTTGAAGCTAACAATCTGTAGTGACAGAAACCAGATAATCAAAATTTTGTGACATTTTAAAACTTAAGAAATTTATCCTCGTAGTTTAAGCGATGAATGGAATGTCATCCATATGCATCAGCTATCATGTTATGTATGTTGTTGTAACTCAATACTTGTATGAATTTTCATTGGAAACCAAACTCCATATGAAGAAGTGAACTTTGAGCACAAGCAGCTTATATGTTTTGGATGGCTATATGTGTCTTTCAACAAGTGGATGGTCAAGTGGGGTGACATGAACATGCCTGTGCATTGAAATAATTTCTGAGTATCGTGGCTCACAATGCTTGATATATTAACAAGTGAACTATAGTTGCTCAAGCCTGTACTTAGATCATCGATGGATGCTGTTAGCTGGGGTTCTCTATGCTGAAAGTGTGATACGACATGTAATAATGACGCCTGATCCATGAATATGGAGATCTTCTGCCACAGGGTTGGATCTTGAACAATAAGCACACACCCATTGCACCCAGTATGAAGACAAATGCCATGGCTATTCTTCAATATGTGACACTCAGGTGGAAGTGTGACACACAATGTGAAATCAACATTAAGAAAAGGAGTGCACACATGTGTGATGGTAGCAGCTCACATATTGACCCTTGGCGACTAGTTCTTAGCTGCCAAATCTGCCAGTGCGCAAGTGTGAAACACAACAATGAAAATGAAACAAACTGAACATTATTGTTAACATGCTAATTGAAATATGTAACAGACTATCATATTAATAAAACAGAAAGAAACTTCCACATAGGAAAAATATATTAAAAACAAAGATTCCAAGATTTACCAAGCGGGAAAGTGCCGGCAGACAGGCACATGAACAAAACACATAAACACACACACAGAATTACGAGCTTTCGCAACTGGCAGTTGCTTCGTCAGGAAGGAAGGAAGGAGAGGGAAAAATGAAAGGATGTGGGTTTTAAGGGAGAGGGTAAGGAGTCATCCCAATCCCGGGAGCGGAAAGACTTCCCTTAGGGGAAAAAAAGGACAGGTGTACACACACACACACACACACACATATCCATCCGCACATACACAGACACAAGCAGACATATTTAAAGGCCTTTAAATATGTCTGCTTGTGTCTGTGTATGTGCGGATGGATATGTGTGTGTGTGTGTGTGTGTGTGTGTGTGTGTGTGTGTGTGTGTGTGTGTGTGTGTACACCTGTCCTTTTTTTCCCCTAAGGGAAGTCTTTCCGCTCCCGGGATTGGAATGACTCCTTACCCTCTCCCTTAAAACCCACATCCTTTCATTTTTCCCTCTCCTTCCTTCCTTCCTGACGAAGCAACTGCCAGTTGTGAAAGCTCGTAATTCTGTGTGTGTGTTTATGTGTTTTGTTCATGTGCCTGTCTGCCGGCGCTTTCCCGCTTGGTAAGTCTTGGAATCTTTGTTTTTAGACTATCATATTATGTATATAATCTTTTAATTTCTTGTAGAACTTGTAATGTACATAGGATAAGATGATGTATCAAGTCTATTAAATAAAAGAGAAGCCAACAAATATAGGGTATTTATCCCTATCAGCAAATTTAAACATGTATAAACACATGTTTGTATCTAAAAACAAAGATGATGTAACTTACCAAATGAAAGAGTTGGTATGTTGATAAACACACAAACAAACACAAACACACACACAAAACTCAAGCTTTCACAACCCACAGTTGCTTCATCAGGAAAGATGGAAGGAGAGGGAAAGACGAAATGATGTGGGTTTTAAGGGAGAGGGTAAGGAGTCATTCCAATCCTGGGAGCGGAAAGATTTACCTTGGGGGGAAAATGGGACAGGTATACACTCGCACACACACACATATCCATCCACACATATACAGACACAAGCAGGCATATGTAAAGGCAAAGAGTTTAGGCAGAGATGTCAGTCGAAGCGGAAGTACAGAGGCAAAGATGTTGAATGACAGGTGAGGTATGAGCGGCGGCATCTTGAAATTAGCGGAGGTTGAGGCCTGGTGGGTAACGGGAAGAGAGGATATATTGAAGGGCATGTTCTGATAGGTTGGTGTTAGTGGGAAGTATCCAAATAACCTGGACACTGTAACACTGTGCCAAGATGTGCTGGACATGCACCAAGGCGTGTTTAGCCACAGGGTGAACCTCATTACCGACAAACACTGTCTGCCTGTGTCCACTTATGCAAATGGACAGTTTCTTGCTGGTCATTCCCGCTTGTTGCTGGTCATTCCCACATAGAAAGCTTCACAGTGTAAGCAGATCAGTTGGTAAATCACATGGGTGCTTTCACACATTGCTCTGCCATTGATCGTATACACCTTCCGGGTTACAGGACTGAAGTAGGTAGTGGTGGGAGGGTGCGGGGGCGGTTACAAGGGTAGGGGCCAGAGTCTTGTAGTGTCATTTCTGTAGTGTGTACCTTTGGTATGGCCAACTCCCACCCATTCGTTTGTTTCGTCCAGGCCATCAATTCTGAACAATGGTGTCATTAGGGAATAGCTTTCAATTTTTGGACCCTTGGGGCTTGTTTTTCACTTGCGTATTAAAAAAGGGGGACATTTTGTTTCTATCTGCTGTGATTTCCAGCAGTACTGTTATGTGCTATTTTTCACACCCAGATGTTTTGATGGTAACTTCTTTTGTACCCTTCTGATTAGTCATGTAATTACTTGGCTATCAAATCAAGTTGGAGTCCTATCAGCTTTGCCTATTTGGCCCATCAAAAAATTCTTTTCTTTCCGAAGTGTAATAACATACCGCATAAATTCTTGGAAGTTTCTTCTCAAAATCCTATGGAAGCTTTTGGTATATTGTTGTACTGTGTCACAGAGATAAGCCCACTTGTCTCATAAAGCAGTCAACCATCCCTGGCTAGCCTTAAACTCTTGCTACAGTACATCAAGAGCTGCAGCCATCTCTTTTGCTTTTTATTATGGTGTCAATGGTGACAGGTTGCTCATTCTTCCTTCTTTTGTGGACAACTTCCAAAACTTTTACCTCAATATCAGGATGTCTTCCTTTGTGAGGTCCAGTGAATTTCTTTCTAATAGTGTAGTTGGAAATATCCCAATTTCTGTTTTTCCATAAGTGAACGTTACTCTCAGCTACTTTGAACTCCCTTCCTGCCCTTCTGTGACCATATTTTTCCACATAAAGAATTGCTTTACACTTGAAAGTAGCTTCTTCTTTGCTTGCCTCCATTCCGTGACTACCTGGTTGGATATCAAACAGTTCTTGACTGATCTAGTGAGCGAGTTTGTGAGCAGTCCTGGGAGAATCAATTTGATCTAAGAAGACTATTTGATATTGACAGAATGCTCTTTTGTGAAACTTACTGTAATAAATCCTACTTTTGTTATTGTCAAACACAACATGTTTATGAAACTTGGTTCTCCTAAATCTGTGAAAAAGTTGTGCAAAGAAAATTGGGCTTTGCTGTTCTGAGCTAATTATCTTTATGTTGGTTTATGAAGCTGTACTGGTAACTAAGTGAATAAGGGTAAGAACTAATGCATTGCGGGAGAAGGCACGCCATTAAACAGAGAAAAAAATAGCAGATAAGCAATGCACCAGTACATGTACTGTTTCATATAATCAAACCAACTTACACAGTATAGTTGAAAGTCTTGTGCATGGTTTCTATAGTTCATTAATTATAAAAGATCTGTCAGCTCAAATATATTCTTAAATCTTTCAGACAGTTTTATTACTGATTATGAATAGCTTTTCACTACTACTCCTGCAATGAAAGTACATTGCCTGTTCATAGCTTTTTCGTATTGCACAGAAATGAGATGTTACAGATTACGGCAACAGTTTCTCTTTTGCTGGCAGGAAAAGAAATATAGCAGAGATGTCACTCTTTATAGAGCTCCTTATGTTGTATTTCTGTCTTATGAATTGGTGTGATAACTATTATGTTGTTGCATGTTGCATATGACCTCCAATTCTCTAAGTATTTGCTAGTGAGAGATTTGTTAAACACTCTTACGTCTCTCTGGATGAAATTTAAAAGTAAATGACTATTTATATCTATTGCACATTGCTTCTGAAAGATTACTTCCAAGGAAATTAAATCTCATTCTTTTAATGAAACAACTTTCATTATTTTCTTCCCACTAACTCTTCATTCCTATCTCACTTGCCTTCTCAGCTACCTCCCCCCCCCCCCCCCCCCCCACCATTATCCCCCTCCCCTTACCCCCATATGCATGTCGTCCTGCTTCTGTTCATAGTCTGTTCCATTTTCCCTCTACCCCCATATGCATGTCGTCCTGCTTCTGTTCATAGCATGTTTCATTTTCCCTCTACCATACGTGTGTTTTCCTTCTTTGTGTATGAGTATGGGTGGGTCACTGGCTCAAAACTTGGTTGTATGGATTAAGTATGTATTATAAAATACCAATATATTCAGCTGCAGTAATGCAATAAAATTTGGAAAGAAAATTTCCTGTCAGTGTAATTTGACCCATTAATGAATATGAATATATAAGATTGACTCGATTTTTTTTTTTTTTTTAGTTCATATGTCACAACAGTGAGTGGCACAACTTCTAATGTGTTTGTGAAT
Source organism: Schistocerca gregaria (assembly GCF_023897955.1). Classification (NCBI taxonomy): domain Eukaryota; kingdom Metazoa; phylum Arthropoda; class Insecta; order Orthoptera; family Acrididae; genus Schistocerca; species Schistocerca gregaria. The sequence continues at coordinate 314,268,974 of NC_064923.1, read as the reverse complement.
AAACAAGATTTACACCAGGTATAAAATAGAAGACGTTATTCTAAGTATCTAGTGATGAAGAATAAATATGAGCAGAGATAGTACTTCAATTCAATGGCCATTTTTCTGTTTTGCTAATGAAGTGTTACTGTTAAGGATGACACGCCTACAACACAATGAAGGTGTATGATACAGTTTTTTTCTTATAGATGATGGGTCGGTTTTTCTCTGGTTTGGCACAGTCTGGTGCGTGGTGCTGCTTTGATGAATTCAATCGAATTGACATTGAAGTATTGTCAGTTATTGCACAGCAACTAATTACAATAAGAAATGCCAAGGCTGCAAAACTCGCCAGGTAAGAGTCTTACTGTTCTTCTGTAACATAACTACAGATCATGCATTAAAAACGTACAAAGACTAATAGTTATATTGTGGTTTGAATAATTGTGCAGTTACATAGTGTGATCAGATAAACTCTTGATTCTTTCAGTTCCTTAAAGTTGTATAAGGGTTATAAATATGACACATGATCAGAAGGTAACTGGAATTTTTGTTTTTCTTAAAGAATCTTTATTTATTCTTCAACATTAACTTTGTCCTCTACAAAGTAATCCCCCTCAGATATAACACACTTGTGCCAGTGCTTTTTCCAATTTTTAAAGCACTTAAATTGTAATTGCAGTGTTGATGAGTCACTGTATTTTATGGGACAGTAAAAATTATGATTCTGATTAATATGGTGTTAAGCTCCTTTGCCAATTCTGTTTTTATTACCTCAGTGGTACTAAAACAACATCCTTGTTTTTTTTTTCAAGCAATCACGAGCAAGCATTCATGTGTATGTGGGAACATTATTGTGATCACATTTCCATGAGTAATTTTACCACAATTCTGGTCATTTTCTTTGGATACCTGTATGCAAATGGCACATACTTTCATGTAGTATTGCTTATTCACCATATTACATAATACAGGAACTCATAATGCATTATCCCATTGTAATCAAAGAAAATAGTGAGAAGCTCCTTCACATGTGATGGAACTTGACAAATTTTGCAGTCTTGGCACTTTAAGCAGTTTCCGTTGGGACGATTTGGTCTCGATTTTGATGTCATATCCTTTACCCATGTTTCATCACCTGTTATAATTAGTGTTGCCAGACATCCTGCATTTCCCAGGACATCCCATACTTGGTGCAAAGTTTTAAATGTCCCACTGGGACAGACTCTTTCATGTATTTCAAACTTGTTTGATTATTATTGCAAAATCTTTTGCGCTACAGCTGGTGAGTACCTATTATCTTTGCACTTATTGCATGAAGATACAATTAACTCAGCTATCAGACTGTATTTGCCCATATCTCTTTGTATTATATTTTGTTATTTGTTTGTTATCTGTCTTTCTGTTATTCTACAATTTAGTGTTTAGCACTTTCGTTCGTTTGCTAACTCCTTTAAATGCTATGCGAATGCTTGTTAACAAAACTGGAAGGATTTTTTAATTCCATGCTTGATTGTCATTCTAGTTTTTAAGACTTCGTTCATTGTTTTGCAAGAACTGCTGAGTGTTGAACGTGTTGTGCTTGTGAATTATTTCTAAAGCTCTTGAAAAAACAGTGATTTAAGTGACAGTGACACAGATAATTCATCTACAAGTGCTGGAATACCTTCTAAGAAATCCAAAAGGCTTATGAAGTATAATCCGAACTGAGAAAATAATTATTCCTAGTTTGGACAAGTAAAAGGAAATTCGCACAAGGCACACTGTCACCTGTTGAAAAGAGATATCTCATGTCTCATACAGGTGTCGATAATTTAAAACAACATGCATCTGCTAAATCTCACATGATTGTTGTTAGTGACTGAGTATCAAGTTGTTGTTGTTGTTGTTGTTGTTGTCTTTAGTAAAAAGACTGGTTAGATGCAACTGTCCAGACTACTCTATCCTTTGCAAGCCTCCTCATCTTTGAATAACTACTGCAACCTACATCTTTCTGAATCTGCTTACTGTATTCATCTTTTGCTCTTCCTCTGTGATTTTTTTCCCCCACACACATCCCTGCAATACTAAATTGGTGATCCTTTGATGTCTCAGAATGCGTCCTGTCAACTGATCCCTTCTTTTGCTCAATTTGTGCCACAGTTTTCTTCTCTCTCCAATTCTGTTCAGAACATCCTTATTAACTACGTAATCAACCCATATAATCTTCAATGTTCTTCTGTAGCACCAAATTTTGAAAGCTTCTATTCTCTTTTTGTCTAAATTGTTTATCAAATACCTTAACGAAACATTTATTGAAGCTTGAACTATCTGCCTTACAGACGATCAAAATTACTTCTAGAGAACTAGCATCTGTTATCACATGTTTATGCATTCTCTTAGTTACAGCGGTATAGAAAGCTCACACAAATTTTTATTATTATATATCTGCAGTGATTCAAAAATCTCTCAAAGTTGTAGCTGTGGAAGAACAAAACTGGGAGCTATTGTATGAAAATATTTCAAAGATCATCCAAAAAAACATATACTTCTCCTTAGCAATGGATGCAAGTAAATAAAAAAAGTAAAAAAGACAGGAAAACATTTCCAATTTGCTTACAATTCTTTGATTACGATACTGGGACTGTAAACCAACTACTGGAACTTGTAAAACTTAATGATGAATGCGCATATCAAGTTTCGAACTTAGTAATACACGTTTCTTTTAGCTGAAAGTGATAAAATTGCCAAAGCTGGTTATTCATCCATATTTTCCACAAAGTTGTAAAATACAGTACTGATAAACTAGAAGTAAGTATTGATCAACTGAACATGAACTCCCTATATGAAGAATTTCAAATAATTAAAAGAAGCTTGGACATGGCTCAGTCTTTTGGTGACAAAATAAGAGTGTGACTGAGAAATGGAAGAAAATCATGGGTGAGTTTTCCAAAAATGAAATCCTTAACATTTTAAATCTCATATCATTCACCATTTGTATGCCTAGTTCCAACTGCTCTGTAGAAAGTCTTTTTTGCAGATTGCATTAAAATGGATGGATCTACAAAATAAATGTACCCCAAATTTGGTAAAAATTGAAGTAATGACCATTTTCAGTATGACTGGAGTTGCATTGATTTTTTTTAAATATGTAAAATCAAACATAAGCATGTTAAAACTTACACATTCTTCCATAAAACATGATAAAGACCAATAAATCACAAAAAAATAATTTTGTTTTCATTTGTCCTGTGTAAAAAATTAAATCCCTTTGTTTTTTACCCAACTGAGCATTTGTCCATTACAGGGTTTAAAAAAGTATGGCACCACTAGTTATATAATCTTCTTTAGAAATTCCAGATCGTTATCAGCTTCATTCAGCAGTTGCTGAGTGATGTCCACATGACATCATTTTTGATCAAAATACAACAATTTTAGAGCAAACTTTGCTGCTACATGTATCATTTAAAAAAAAAAAAAAGCGCTTTGCATGAGCCAAACGATTTACCAAGTGACACCTGCACCTAATAAACTGATAACGCTGAAAGTACCAACAGAAAGAAACCAATTCTTTCTGTAGCCATTGTTGCTTGTGATGAGAAACGACAGAACCCCGTATAAATATATTGTCTGAGATGACAATTAGACATTATGGTGACCAGAGTTAGCATCTATCCACCATAAGCCCGATAACTGTTTTGTCACTGTGATGAATTTCCAGTTTTAGATTCTTCTGTGATATTCATCAAATAGGTTTGAACTCTTTGCTATTCCAGTTGAAATTTGTTTTTCTGTTCTCCATGGATATATAAATTCTGCAAACTATTGTTAAGTGCATAGCAGATGTTTCTTCCAAATTAACCACTTTTTAGGGTTCTGATGCATTCCGTTCACCTATGGAGCACAGAAAGAATCTTCGCTGAACTACCTTTGTGCTTGCTGTAATTATCTCATCTTACAGTCACAACCCTTACACAAGAGGTTGTAGAAGTTTTGTTGGCTACTCTCTTAAAGCTTATTCTTGGAATTTTGTAAGTAGTCTTTCCTGGGACAGTTTGAATTTATCTTCAGACATCAGACAGTTAGGCTTCATATCATTTCTAAGATGCTTTCCCATGAATAGAATAAAACTGTGACCATTCATGCTGCCCTGCTTTGTATATGTTCAATGTTCTTTCTTAGTCCAGTTCTGTGAGAGACAGCTAAAGACTTTGAAGAGCAATTGAATGGAATTGATAGTGTCTTAAAAAGAGATTATGAGCTCAACATAGATAAAAATAAATCTAGGGTAATGGAATGTGATTGAATTAAATCAGATTAACAGTAAGAAATGAGACTCTAAAAGTGCATGTGTTGATGAATTTTGCTATTTAAGCAGAATAATAAATGATGATGCCTGAAGTTGGGAAAATGCAAAATGCAGACTGTCAAATAGCTACAAAAGAATTTCTGAAAAAGATGAATTTGTTAACATATGATATAATTTTTAGAGGTAGGGAGTATTTTGTGAAGGCATTTGTCTCTAGTACAGTGGTACATTGAAACGAAATGTGAACAATGGGCATTTCAGACAAGAAGAGAGTAGAAGCTTTGAAAATGTGGTACCATAAAAGAATGTTAAAAATCAGTCGAGTAGATCGAATAACAAATGAGGAGGTAGTGAATCAAACTGGGAAAAAGAAATTAATGTCATAATTTGACTAAAAGAAGGGACTGGTTCATTGAACGCACTTCGAGCATGAAGAAATTATCAGTTTGGTAATTATGGTTTTAGATATCACTGCAGAAGAGTGGTGTGTATCATTACATAAGCCTTAACAATGAATGATTCTCATTAATGAAAGAATGATAAAACTAATTATTACATAGGGAGTGCACCTATGGTGTGTGAACATTGCTTTATTTGTGTGTGCAGAACCAGAATAATGGACGATGCATGTCTTCAACATGGAACAGTAAGTGCAATAACTTCACAAAAGGAAGTATCTTCCTCGGCATAATGTAGAAACTGTGTGAATCACTGGCCTACATTGGAGAAGAATGTCTCTTCAGGGCAAACACAGAAAAATATGACAATGGCTGTATCGATGTTCAAACAAAGGAATAGTTAATCATGAACTTGTACATAGTTTTTGAGACAGACATGATGACTGATGTCTTTCGCTGTCTGATGGACTCTGTCGATGTATTCAAACAATATGTAGAGTGCATACAGAAAATGTCTCAGAAGAATTGAAGAAAACTGGCAATTGATAGATAACATTTCCTAAATTATACAAGCAGTAGAGAAAGTCCTAAATTGTTGGAGAAGAATAAACCATTTTGACCAAAGGTACATTATAAAATAATACAGTTGCCCTTGAAAACCAAATAAATAACTGAACAATGTGAAGAAGTGCACATATAAATACAAGCACTAAAAGCTAATTATTAAAAAGAAATGTACTGCCAGTAAGTTACAAGTAAAGTTAATGGCATTATACACTCTGACACAAGGAACTCCATTTTATGATGTCCACAGCTCCATTCGCTATCTCCAACTGACAAAATGAAATTATGCAAACTCAGATAGCAAAGGCAAACTACAAATCAAAAGTGACAATCAGTAAATAAATCCATAGCAACTAGAAGACCATGAAGCAAAACAAAAATGGTATGAACTTATGCACCAACCTAATATATTCGGCAAAGTGAAAATGGTAAAGAGGAGATGCTTTTTCTCCTAACCAAAAAGGTACTTTTTGTACTTTCTGTGTTGTGGCATATTGAAACAGAGATAATGGAAACAGTGGACTCCAAGGGATAATTTCACTGCATGAATCATACAGATACAAAGGATACAAGAAGCTCTGTGTAAATCACAAACAACTTTTAGGAAAACAAATACTGCAGCAAATAGAAATGCAATACAGAATATGAGACCTAGAACTAAAAGATATGTCTGTGATGCAAATGGAAGTGAAAAATTGTTAGTAAGATTTGTTTTGAACATGTGCAGAGTAAACTATGGACTACCAATTACTTATTTATAATATAATTGAATAAATAAACAATTTACTCACCAAGTGGCAGTGGGAGAACACATTTATAAAAGTACTGAAATTTTCAAACTCTCAGAGCTAGTGGCTCCTTCTAGAAGAAGGGTTGAAGCAGAAGGAAGAGTGTTGAAGGAAAAGGACTGGTGAAGTTTGGGAAAGGAGAGAGTTAGGAATAGTCACCCAGAACCATTGGTCCAGGTGACTTATTGTACTGATTGAGAAGCAAAGACTGGTTGTTGGGGATTGCACCAGACAAGATTTGAAAACCTGAAAGTCTAAAAGTGAAAGATATAAGATATGGTAATATACAATCAGTCATTACTAACAAAACATTATGTGCTCATTACTAAGAGCAGATTGCTAATTGCAATATATGTGGCAGAGGGGGGGGGGGGGGGGGGGGGGGAGAAGACGAGTAGGGAAGTAAAAGATATAGAAAAGAGAATGAAGAAAGAAATAGTTACTGAGAAGAAGCTCTGAGATCAAAGAAATTAATGTAAATTAAGACCAGGTGAATGGCAAGATGCAAGGATATATTGTAATGCCAGTTACCCCTTTCAGACTTCTGGAAAATTTGTGTAGGGGGGGAAGAATCCAGATGACAAGTCTGATGAAACAGACACCGAGGTCACTACTGTCATGTTGTAGAGCATGCTCTGCAACAGGGTATTGCGTGGTCATGCCAATGTAAAAGTCTGAACAGTGTCTACATAACAGCTGGTACATGACATATGCCATTCCACAGGTGACCTTTCTTTTGGTAGTATATGTTTTGCCAGTTACAGGGTTGGTATGGGTGCTGGTAGGAAGGTGTATAGGGCAAGTCTTACAGCCTGGACAGTTGCTGGGGTAGAAGCCATACAACAGGAAAATGGATGCAGTTGGAGCGTAGGGGCTCATAATGATATTATGAAGATTGGGAGGGTAACGAAAAGCTATTTTGGAGGGATGTGCAATACCCATCAATCAATCTATCCTTCTCATCACATCCGGTAAGTCTTCTCCACCCCAAGGTTCTGAGTGACTTTCCTAAACTCTCTCAATTTCCTACAGCTCATCAGACCTTTTCCGTCACCCCTCTTCCTTGCTCTTCAATCCTTCTTCCAGGAGAAGGAGCCACTGGCTCTGGACGCTTGCATTTAAATACCTTTCATATGTTATGATCTCCTGCTACCGCTTGGTGTGTAGATGTTCTAACTATCCAGCCACATAACATTTTCAAATCTTGATTATTTCTATTGACAAATACTTATTTATGCATTTCATTACTGGTACAGTAGCAAGTTAAATCATTTGTGAGTTACTATCATCCAGAGAAGCTACACAGTTCATAAAATACTGGAATAAGTTTTCTTATCATTACTTTGCCTTCTCTATATATATTCAAAAAAGTAAGAGTTGAACAACTCTTTGCACTACTTTATTCCTTGTAAGGAAATCATAATTGTGGATCACATTCCTTCAGTGCTGTTTGTATGTGCTCCTGTTTTTGTGTCCTTGGAATGAAGGCTATAATTTACAGAGAGTTACTTGAATTCTTCATCTTTTAGGCACTTAAATGAACCCAAGCAATCAGACTCTATTATTATCCCAGGTAATATATTTTCTTTTATTATCTCCAAAAGCACCTCCCTCAAATTATTTTGAACAACATGAAAAAAGGACTTTCTCCTTCAAGAGCACCATGTATCGACCACTCTGTTGTTTTATTGCCTCTCCAAATCTTTTTTTCCTCCAACTATTTATCAGTTTCTACAATTATGCCTTTCCAAACAACAACACGTTGACTTCAAAGTTTTAACTCATAAAAAGTGTATTTGCTGCTAAGTTGAGTCATCCAAAAGTAGATCAATTGTAACATGATACTACTCATAGTTTGCTGTCAGCAAACCAATAACTTTTTCTTACTGAGCATTGTTTCTCGTGCTCATTATTCGCTGTTATGTGACACCTTAATATGAAACCATCACTGAAAATTCCTTTGACATCAGCTCAGTTGCTGATTGCTGGCTCATACCTGCTCTCTTTATGATGAACGAACTAGCCACACACAAATCTAGAATTTGCATCTTTCAAACTATACAAGAACTCCAAATCAACATGATGGTTCACTGTCTCACTTTTACTAGTCAGTACAAGAACTCACTACTGGTACACAAGGGCGGCCACGGCTGAGTGCAGAGGTGGTGGTGGTGGTGGTGGGGGTGAGGGGGTACCTCCTCCCCACACACACCCTAGCTCTCAGTCAAAGGAAATAATATGATGTAGTCATCTGTGTTCTTTCAAGAAGGTTATTGAAAAAATGGTATTACACAGATATTTAACAGGGTAGGAAATGGATCTTTTCAATAGCTACTTACAAGTCTCCATTCATCTTATAAGGTATTAAAAATTCTACACACCCTGCTGGTCTTGCTCCCCCCCTCCCCCCCCTCCCCCCCCCCCCCCCCCCCTTTCACCACAAACTATCATATATGCCCACTTTCTGGTTCACATTTGAACCAATTGCAGTTTGAATAGATGCAAGTGTTGTCACAGAATGAAAGCAAAGATTAAATGTTAAGTGCCAAAATCTTCACCTAATCATCAACTGTACCATGTAAAGCCCACATTATAGATCAATATTACACCATTGTCAAGACACTTTGTACTTTTACAGATTGAAATTATGAAAGAAAAGCAACAAATTGAATGATACATCAGAATATACATGTATCAGAATATACGTACCACTATGTATCTGATAGGTCAGTTCCCATTCACAGAAAAAAGGAAATTTCACGTGGTTGTACAGATCTAGACATGTCAGATAGTGTATAAAATCCAATATTTTAGGACAATGCAGGAAAAGATAGATTGCTGCTTACTGTAAGGAAAATACATGAAGTTGCAGACAGGCACCATTAAAAAAAACTTACATAAAACTTCCAGCCACAGCCATCATCAGTAAAAGAGAGACACATGCCATTCACAGACACAGGCAAGCAGCCTCATGCAAACACGACTGCCAATTCCAGCATCTCTGGCCTGATTTAGGCTGTGGCCAAAAGCTTAATGTAATTGTTTTTTAATTGTGTCTGTATGCAACTTGACATATCATCTTTATGGTAAGTTGCAATCTGTCTTTTACTACATCGTTGATGTTCCTACCTAGAGCTTCCATTGTTTGATTAGTATTTTAATACAAGCATTTGAAACTGATGCAATCCAGCCTAACCTAGATCTCAGGCTTAATTGCGGTTCAGTGTGTCACCACAAACAGGATTTTTGCTATCACATTCTTTGGCTTCACCTACTCACAACCAGACTATTGCATTCCAACCGTAGATGAACCTTGGTCTATGCTACAGATTAGTCTGTCACTGCATAAAGGTCTTTCACCAACACGTTTGTTGACAATGCCATCTGACAACCACACTGTTGCATTTCAGACAAACATAAATATTGGGCTACACTACAGATCAGTCTGTCACCACAGATAGGTTTTTTCGCTAACATGTTTGTTGACTTTGCCAAACTGTTTCATTATAACTTAACCTAGACTTTGGGCTATGCTATAAATCAGTCTGTCTGTCACTATAATTGGGTTTCTTGCACACACATCTGTGTTACCAATTTCATGCAACTTTCCCAATCAGTGAGGTGACCACAGGGTCGTGAATCTGCATCCACATCCATACTCTGCAAACCACTGTGAACTGCATGGCAGAGGGTACTTCCTATTATACCACGTATTAGGCCTTCTTTCCATTCCATTCACATGTGGAATAAATACTTATAAGTGTGCTGTGATTAATCTAATCTCCTCATCAGCATCACTGCGGAAGTGATATGTAGGTAATTGTAGTATATTTCTAGACTTATCATTTAAAGCTAGTTCTTGAACTTTGTTTACATGATTTCTCAGAATACCTTGTGTCTACCTGTCACAAAATTTTAGTAACTATAATACAGAAATGTAGTCAGTTACTGTATTTTCTTAAGTATCACTTTCAGTACCATGTTCTGTTTCCCAACATTTGAAAGATAACCAATGAAAAAACATGTAATACAGGTAGTTTGGATGCGATTATCATTTTGGCTAACATACCACCTGTAATGCTAATTAACATCATAAAATACCTGTAGTATGATAGAGACACCATTAGAATTATGTGTAAAGTGTTTTGTAATTTTGTTAATTCTGGACAATATCACATATATTCTGTTTGTAATATAATTAGTCTGTATAGCAGATGTGGATCTGTTGAAGACACCAAATACCTTTGTTTCTACTAAAGTATGGCTTTTATATTAAAAACAAAGATTCCAAGACTTACCAAGCAGGAAAGCGCCGGCAGACAGGCACATGAACAAAACACACAAACAACATATGTCTGCTTGTGTCTGTGTATGTGCGGATGGATATGTGTGTGTGTGTGTGCGAGTGTACACCTGTCCTTTTTTTCCCCTAAGGGAAGTCTTTCCGCTCCTGGGATTGGAATGACTCCTTACCCTCTCCCTTAAAACCCACATCCTTTCGTCTTTCCCTCTCCTTCCTGAAGAAGCAACCATCGGTTGCGAAAGCTAGTAATTCTGTGTGTGTGTTTGTGTGTTTTGTTCATGTGCCTGTCTGCCGGCGCTTTCCCGCTTGGTAAGTCTTGGAATCTTTGTTTTTAATATATTTTTCCCATGTCGAAGTTTCTTTCTAAAGTATGGCTTTTCCTCAACAAGAGGAATCACAAATATCTTGGTGTTTCTGATTGGCAGTTGTCAATCAGTAAGGTTATTACATATGCTCCAGATACATGTCCTCAATCTTGTTGACAGAGAATATTGTTAATAACAATTTAAACATAATAAATAAGTGTATAAAAACAATACATATGACTTAAGAAAATACAAAGTATATGCCACAGCCAATTTCAATCTAATTGCTTAACAGAATGTTATATTCCATTAAATAACTTTAGCCCATTGTAGAATAGAATGCTCATAGCAAAATTACATCTCCCAAAGAATCACATTCACCCTTTTTTTAAACATTTAAATAATACCCTTATATCTCATGTTATTTCTTACTAGAAGTTTAAATATATATATCTTCTAAATTCAGAATGGTCAATAAATCAGTTCAATTATGAGTCACTGATATAAACTTGGGCAGCAATTACACAAATTATTTAACAAAACTAAAGGAATAGTTACCTGTTCCAGAAGAATTTCTGTGAACTGATTTCATATTTATACAGTATACTGGATGGAGCAATAACATTGCATTTGTGACCAGTTATAAATTATGTTCAGGAACATAAAACTATGCACTTCATAAAATGCAAATCCAATATAGTGCAGCTATCTGTCAGCCAGAAAGTGCTCCTGGCTTACTACAGTTTGTGCAATAATTAATTCTAGCAACTTTAGGAGATGCCATGACTATTTGAATGGTGTTCTTTAACTATCAATGAAAGCAATGATGTTTCAGATAATGTGCAGCTACCAGCATTTGTTCATGAAATTGCTCATAATTTTGTTTTTGGGGGGCTTTCACAGTTATGCAGTTTGAAAGGAATGACTACAGGGGAAGATTTTTTTCACCACTTAGAACAAGAGTTAGCATCAATGCAACTACCCTGTCTAAAACTACTAAGTGTTTCAACTGATGGAGGAGGTAATGTGAGTGGACAAAACACTGGTCTGGTAGTAGTGGTACCCCATTATTTTTCCATTGTCTTTTTTACCAAACAGCATTAAGCTGCAAAGTTCTTGCACAGAAAGAACTAATGGACATTGTGATATACACTTTAAACTTCATCAGAAAGAAATGGTTGATATATCACCAATTTCAAGCCTGTGTCAAAAATGGAAGCAGATCACTGTAACATCCTTTATTATTTTGAAGTGAGATGGTTAAGTAGACACGCAGTACTTAAAAGACTTTTTGGCCCCAGGAAAGAATCAACACATTTATGATAGAGAAAGGCAGATATGTTCCAGAACTTACAAATCCTTATTGGTTAATAGACCTTAGATTATTGATAAATCTTAGTAGTATATTAAATACAGTAAATGTGGGGATTCAGTGCAAGAAATGAATTAATATCTGTTATTCATACAGACATAAAGGCAATCCAAATGAAAAACAATCTCTTCGTAAAACATGTTGATGAAGAAAAGCTGAACCATTTCCCAAATTGTAAATAAATTGCTGAAGACACTGGAATAAATTTTCATTGGAAAATGATAAAATTAAGTGAATTTTCGTGCACCTAAAAAATTAATTCATCAAAAGATTTTGTGACTCTGGAAAGGTTTCAGGTAAACTGAAGACCTTTAAAAACTCTTTTTCATGTGATTTGAGGACAAGTCAAGTAATTTATCAATTAATGTGATTGATCTTCAGTCTAATGAAACTCTGAAAAACTGTGTTTGTGAAGTCAGTTGTCTTATTATTTAATTTTGAAGAACTGAAATGGTTTGGTCAGCAAGCAATTACACTTTTTATCTGCACTTACTTATGTGGGCAAATATTTTCAATTCTCAATTACAGAAAAAATAAATATTGTTTTCATTTCTTAGCTGAGAATTTGAGTGCCATTGTGTAATATTCTATAACAGAAATGAGACAAAACATTCCACAGTTAGCCAGCCAAGTACAGAATTGAAAATCACATTAAATTTTGATTTGATTCATATGTATAATTATTTCAAAGTCTAAATTTAATTTGTTTTATTTCATTTTGTTACTACATGGCCATTGCCTGCTGAAAAGTTGCTGAGCAGTGCTGTAACGCCTACATCACAGCACCCAGTGATGCTACTGCCTACCATAAAATCTTTGAACAATGTGGCAAGTCCTAACAAGTCGTAAAAACCAATACTGTGCTTATGTTGTAATGGGTGTATCCATATAGAATGACCAATCGGACACATTAAAATCTGACACCATAAGTAGAATAAGTTGGTGGCTGTTTTACCAAGGAGCACGTCACAAAAGTTGGCCCAGAAATGCCCCTTGGATATTTCTGGCTCCTCATTTAACATGCTGATGCTCTCCTCTTAAAGCACAGAAAATCTCAGCTTTTTCTAAATTTGACAATGACCACCTTTTCCTTCAAAGTGCAAGGTTTTAATGTGTCCTGTTAATCATTGTATAAGGGTGCACACATTGCGTCATTAAGTGCAGTATTGGTTTCTAGGATTCACTAGGATGCTGGGCAATGTGATTGATGAAGACAGCTAGCTGCCTTTAGTTTACAACAGGGAATTGTGAGAGTATGATGTGCCAACATGAGTTGTGCAAGGAAGAGTTTTTATAGTGCATGCTTGCTGCCGGCTTTTTATGTTTGACAGTGTCTAATGGCCTTGTACAAGACAATATAGGTATTTATATGGCTATTAGTGTGTGTAGTATTTTAAGTATTTATTTGTTTTCTTGGGATAACATAGTCCTGTAACATGTTGTGGTAATTGTGTCACACATTTGACAACTGATATGTAATATTACCATTTTCAAATGGTTTGTAGAGCAGGGATGTAAATGTATATATAGATGTATACTGAAAAACACCACAAAGGAGTAAATATACTAGAATTTTGTTTTCAGTATATTTGCTTATTTAATGAGAACTCTGCAATAGGTATAGGTTGTGTAGCATGTATAATTCTGAAAGGTCATTGCTGCATAATGAAGATCTATCACCACTATTGGTATTCTATTTAAAAATTTCCACACAGGAAAATAAAAAAAAGTACTCCCTAACTTTTGTTACAGATTTGTATTTGAAGGAAGGGAGATTAAGCTTATACAAACTTGTGCTGCTTTTATTACAATGAACCCAGGATATGCTGGCAGGACAGAGTTACCAGACAACTTAAAAGCACTTTTCCGGCCAATATCCATGATGGTTCCTGACTATGGTGAGCAATCTTACACATTACACTATAGAATAAGATTTATCTCATCAATTAAGCTTCACAGCTATAACACTAACCAGTTTTGCAGAGTGTGATATTTTCATGTTTGTTGAGCCTTATGCCAGAAATCGAAGTTTTGATGTATGAAATAATTCTAAGTGAATGATAACAACTAAAAAAATTTCAAGTGAAACTTGGAGGGAAGACAGAATGCTTTTCAATGACTTAAGTACCTTTTAACATGTATTGTAGTAGTACAATGGAAACTGAGTGCTTCTATATAAGGCTCTGTACCCACATTTCCCTGTACAGCTTAAAACTCTTCTCTAAATAGAAGCAAGATAGATGTCAAACAAATGATGGATTTGGCCAATAGGGAAAAGAAACTGCAACAACACTGTTCTTAATGACAAAGCAACCAATGGTTCTTATACAAGGTCTATTTGGAAAATAAGTTCTGATCAGTCAAGAAATTGAAACTACTGTGAAAATGTGATTAAGTTTTGAACAGATGTGTTGGCTAGTGTCTCTAGTATACCTGTAATTTGTGGCACTGTGAAAATCTGATGAAGTTTTACACAGATGTGTTTGGTAGTATCTCTGGTATGCCCATTAATCACAGCGCGTTGCTCTTTTCAATTCTGAGCTAACAGTAAACATGTAAAGATGCCTAGTAAGTGTCTCCCACCAAGTATAAGGAATGGGTGAAAGATTTTTCCTGATGTCATGCAGCCTACATAACATAACTGTTATGCGTTTCATTCATGACAATACTCGGCTGCACTCTGCAGGGGCAATGAAGATGCTGCTGCAGAGCTCATCCTGAGTTTCATCTCTGCTTGCATGAACTGCTGATTATGAAGACAACATTTTGGCACAGACAACGACCTGCAGATGAGCATGGAGAATTTGTGTAAAGCACAGGCAGTTGCCCTCTATGACGAAGGTATTGGCAAAAGTTGGTACAATATGACAGATGTCTAAGTCGGAGTGGCAGTTAGGTAGCTGTAAAGTGCAGCTTACTATTGCAAATAAAATATTTTTGATTTTATGACCAATCAGAACTTACCTTCTGAATAGCCCTTGTATTATGCAATTTAACTGCGTTTGGAGGACTTATTTCCGTCATATTTCTGTTTTTCCATAGTGTATCACTCAAAGACTCTTCTATGATATGACACTGTAAGTTTTCACCTGTTAATTTCTTATGGTAATTCATTAACTGTACTTGTCAAATAAAGTAAATGATTATGAAATACCAGTACACAAGAAATGAAGACAGGTAACTGTTAATCTGTCAGTGAATAGTGAGTAGACATTAAGTTGAGACAATCATTTGTGTCTTTCTTGAGACAGTCATACATACTGAATGTTTTGGCTCTACACCATGTAATGAAACTGAACATCACAGAAGCCAATAAAATCTCACACTTTATGAAAGGAGTCACAGAAGATATCCGTTGAGCTCACCTAGTATAGAATGTCCCAACAGCAGAGGAATTCATCAAGTGGTGCCACTGAATAAAAAAAGATAAATAAAAAATATGAAGGGAGAGAGAGGGTCAGATAAAAGTGTGTGACTGACAGCCGGGTCTGGCCTGTATAGCACTTATGGAAGACTGAAGCTCACCTCTCTTGTACGTCAGATAGTAAGAGAAGAGAAACTGTGAATATTGATCCCATACACAAGACATAATAGAGAATGTCTAACAAGATGTGTATCACTCTCTGGTGCCAAGTACCACTACTAGTTGAATGCAGCATGAAAAATGGATTCTGGCAACTCAGACTTATGCTGCAGTCATGTAACAACAACCCAGCATCTGAACAATGCAGAAACAACCAAATCCTTCACCAAGTAAAATGCCACACAAAAAAATGGATGTTTGGAGGATGGAGAAAGACACATTGGTGTGTTTTCTTTGTGGGCCCCCAGACCAGATTGTACACTACTGCAAAGAGAAAAGATAAATATTTGACATCTATTACGCCACAAGATGTCAACCATCACAATATTCCTGTTGATGCCAGTCAACTTCGGATGACTATAATCAACCTGTGGGACAAAGCTGTTCCAACAAGTACACATAAAAAAAGGTTGCTCAGGGCAATTTTTTTATTTTTGAAGATGATGTTACCATGCCAACAACGAGACAAGTTCCAGTCACCAATTGAGACATTCATTTAAAGTGTGGAGTTTTTGTTGACTGCAAAAAGCTTCTCAGGCTCAAAACAGAAACCTACATTTCAGCACCAAATATAAGCACTGTGTGTGGTCAAGGAGAACTTTGAACTTCTGACTGTCATCAGCAGCATCAACTCATCCCTAAAGGTATGTGCATAAGGTCATCGGAACCAGTTCAGGAAGAGCAGCTTATTGTCATTGACAAAGAGTCATACTCTGATACCACTATAGACAATGTATGGGAGGAAACTACTGTCAATCTCACAATAGGATATGGCCTAGTTGAGGTGCAACATCAGCAAGTGAGAGCCATTCTGTGTCATTTTTGAATGCTTTCAAATCCAGAGTGGAGAAAAGATAAACCAGTTGGCCAGTAATAAAACACCATAGGAACAGGGAGGATTACGCACCATTTACCCAGGACTCATACAGGGCATTATCACTTGAACGTTAAATAATTTGGAAGTAGGTTGAGAATGTGCTACAGAATGTGAAGCAGAAAGATGGCACATAGCATTTTTGGGTGACTACAGCTGACTGAAAAAAAATAATAAAGAAATATGTCTATCCACTGCCATTTACCCCAGTTCCCAGAACTCCGGTAGACAGACATTGACTATGGATATTGTATCACAGACACAGTCCCTTTGACTGTTCAGGGATGCCACTAAACCCAACCAAAAATGTAAACAACCATGCATGAGCGGCACTTATTAAATGGAGGGGTGCGAAAGCTGATCAGTTACAGTCATTCCACCAGAGAGGAGGTACACAGCTGTCTGTAGTTCAGCCATGCCTAAATGGTCAATACCGTGATTTGATTGTGTTCACATTGTTACTTTGTGTTAGGAAGGGTTCTCAACAAGGGAAGTTTCCAGGCAACTTGGAGTGAAACAAAGCGATGTTGTTCAGACATGAAGGAGATACAGAGAGACAGGAACTGTCAATGACATGCCTTTCTCAGGCCGCCAAAGGGCTACTACTGCAGTGGATGACCACTAGCTATGGATTATGGGTTTGAGGAACCCTGACAGCACCGCCACCATGTTGAATAATGCTTTTTGTGCATCCACAGGATGTTGTGTTACGGCTCAAACTGTGCGCGATAGGGTGCATGATGTGCAATTACACTACCGACATCCTCGGTGAGGTCCATCTTTGCAACCATGACACCATGCAGCATGGTACAGATGGGCCCAACAACATGCCGAATGGACCGCTCAGGATTGACATCATATTCTCTTCACCGATCAGTGTCACATATGCTTTCAACCAGACAATCATCGGAGATGTGTTTGGAGGCAACCCAGTCAGGCTGAACGCCTTATACATACTGTCCAGCAAGTGCAGCAAGGCGGAGGTCACCTGATGTTTTGGGGTGGCATTATATGGGGCTGACGTACGCTGCTGGTGGCCACGGAAGGCACTGTAATGGCTGTACTACACATGAATTCCACCCTCCAACTGATAGTGCAAGCATATCAGCAGCATATTGGCGAGCCATTCTTCTTCATGGACGACAATTAGGATCAAGTGCCATGTCAATTCCAGAATGGTTAACAAGATCAAATGCTCAGCTAGTCTTGCACTGGTGAGGGAGAGAGTGCATGAATGCGCCATCAACTAGATGTAACGTCCAGGGAGTTGCTGTATCTCCATCTTTCCATAGCAGCTTCCCTGAACAGCCAAGAATGCATCAGAAAGAAGTCAGCGGCATGCCAACTAGCCAAGTTTGAGCGCCTCAACAACAAGATGGGGACATATGTACAGTGGTCACATGAGTGACAAATAGCTCGACGAGATCACCTTAAAAGTACTCAGAAAGGGCCTCATCTTTGCAGTGACATGCAGAAACATGCATGTTGCAACTTTCATTAGTACAGTCAAGCAAGTGACCAAGAGGCTACCGAACAGTGTGACCGAAGAGATCCGTAGAGAGGCATGCAGGGCACTCATCAAGACGAAGCCATTCAAATCCAACATCTAATTCAATGAAAGGTTGGCACTCAGGCAATTCCGGTAGGATGAAAGCATTGTGGTGATGCCAGCAGACAAGGGGAACTCCACAGTTATCCTAAAGAAGACAGATTATGACAGAAAACTGCAACAACTTCTGGAGGATCCTGCATACAAACCAATAGAAAGTGACCCCATGGACAAAGTGGACAAAAAGACCAGGGCTCTGCTGAAGAAGACAGGCCTGCCTGAACAAGTCATCAGACAGCAACATTCCAAAGTGTCAGTATCACCTAGACTGTATGGACTCTCCAAAGTTCACAAGAATGAGGTCAGTCTTCGACCTATTGTTAGCAATATCAGTGCTGCCATGTATCCTACTGCAAAATACATAAAGGAAAGGCTGGCACCACATGTGGGCAAATGCGTGCACCACATTTGGAACTCAAAGGACTTCCTACAATGACTGAGACAACTACACATTGTGGACTCTGACATAATGGTCGGTTTCAATGTGTTGTCTCTCTTCACATGAGTACCACTGAATGACTCACTTGATCTTATTGGAGAGAGTTTTGATGGAGCTCTCCTTGAGTTATTCAGACATGTACTAACCTTGACATACTTCCCATATGGGAGTAAAGTTTCTGAGCAAATGGAAAGGGTGGCAGTGAGCAGCCCTCTATCACCTGTTGTTACCAACCTATTCATGGAAAGACTTGAAGAGGAAGCCCTTATATCGGCCACATATCAAACCAAGTGCTTTTTTTAGATATGTGGATGATACCTTTGGCATTTGGCCTCATGGCAGGGAGAAGCTAGATGATTCTCTGGAACATCTGAATTCACACCACCCGAATATAACATTCACAATGGAACTTGAAAAGGATTGACAACTCCCATTCCTGGATGTATTAGTCAAGAGGAAGGCTGATGGCACATTTGGGCACAGCGTGTACCGCAAATCAACACACATTGACTTATAACTGCAAGCCAACAGCTGCCACCACATGGCACAGAAGAATGGAGTGCTGAAAATTCTAGTCCACAGAACATGTACTCTGTCTGACCCTGACAGTTTGGCAATGGAAATAGAACACTGACAGTTGGTGTTCAGCAGGAATGGGTTCTCATCTAGAGACATCCAGAAGGCGCTTTGACTTGCTAGTCAACCACAGGATCCACAAGAAGAACCAGAAGCGACGAAGAGGGTGGCATACTTGCCATATGCTGGACAGATCTCTGCTGAGATCAGCAGAATTATCATGAAACATCACATCAAGAGAGTATTTTGTCCACCCACTAAGATTGGGACAATGTTGAGGAATGTAAATGATGAGCTGGGGATATGGAAGCCAGGCATTTACAACATATCATGAGAATGTGCAATGTCATACATTGGCTAGACCACCAGGACTATGGATGTCAGGTGTGAAGAACACCAGAGGCACACCAGACTCAAACAGGGATCCAAATCAACCATAGCAGAACACTGTCTAGAGCTCGGTCATTTGATGAACTATAATGACACCAAGATTGCCACACAGACACCTAGATATTGGGATATGTCATAAAAGAGTCTATCGAGATCAAGATCACGGAGAATCTCAACTGTGAGAATGGATACCAGCTCAGCACAGCCTGGGATCTGCTCCTGAAGTAACCACAAGACAGAGCACCAGAGACTACAGATTTGTCCTGACACTCCTGAGATGACAACCACAACCCTAGAGGATGTCTAAGCCTGGCGTGGACGTCATTTGGAACACCATTAATCAGAGGGAACCATTGGAGCCCCGCCTGACGGGGACAGACGAGAAACTGAACACTCAATGTGGCATGGACTGATCACGAAGCATCCAGCAAGAGACAGAAGTGGAAACCGAGGAAACAGAAATGAGACAGATCACCAGACATCACAGACCTTAGATTGTGACCACGACCTCAGAGGACAGCTGCTGTGGGTGCGAATAGCATTTTGAACACCAGCAAGCAGAGGGGACCGTGGGAGCTGGGCCTGGCAGGCACAGACCGCGAACAAAACACTCGACATGACGCACACCAGTTACGAAGCACCAATCAGGAAACAGAAATAGAGACCAAGGAAATAGGCAGGATGCAGTGTACCAGACACTACAGATGATGACTGCGACCCCAGAGAGTGGCCGAGCCGGACACAGACGGCAGTGGGAAGACTGACGACCAAAGAGAACCGTGGAAGCTGTATATGGTGGGTGTGGACCACGGGGGGAACACCCAATGTGGTGTGGATTAACTAGGGAGCATAAATACTGGACTTGATCCACCTTAGGACAATTCTCAGGTAGCACCTGAAGAAGACAGTGAGTTATGCCATGAAAATATCGTGCGAGATTGATGCGAACATCTGGTAGAAGGACCCCCTCCCCCCTAAGATGGAAGAAACACAAGAAAAATTTGCTTGCCATTGTTTGGTTTATCAACAAGTTGTGATGTGATGGACCACCATTCTCTGTGTTGGCTCACTAATATGAAAGACCCATCAGGTTGACTGGTGAGATGGGTACTGAGGCTTTGGGTGTATGAAGTCTCACTGGTATTCCAAACAAGATCCAAACAAAAGGGCACCAAACTTCTTTCAAGAACTCATTTTGTGAAACACAGAATCCTGGATAAGATCACAGTTGTTGCTGCATTAAATGACATTTCAGCTGAACAGTGCAAAGAACTAGCATTGCTGAAAACCATACAAATGTTGGAAGAGGAGGAACCAAGCAAAGTAAATTCCATTTAAGAAACAGAACATTGAATAAGAGGAATTATTATCCAATGGGGCAGAAATGGTTGCTTGTCATCCCATCTCATGTACAGCCAGATAACCTGAAGTATTTCCACACTGCTCCAACATCTCGTCACCTGGGAATCATGTAGGCTCTAAACAGTATCAGACAGTGGTATTACGTCATAAGTCTGTACTGATCCATTGAACACTATGTGAGCCACTGTAGGGAATGCCAGTGATAGGAGCATGTTCTGCTGTTATCTCTGAGGCATCTCACGCCAACTGCACTTACAGGACCACCATCCCACCAAATTGGAATTGACCTCTGGGGGATGTTCCCAGAGTTAACAAATGGGAATCAGTGGATGATAGACTGCAATGGGTATCTCACCCACTACACTGTCAACAAAGCTGTTTGCACTGAAAAATCTCAGGAAATTGCAAATTTACATGTAGAAGACCTCACTTTGAAGCATGGAGCACCAGTTTGAACTATGGAGCATCCCTTGTGATGATTTCTGCTCGTATTAAAGTTTGCAAATCAAGACAAGTGTTGGAGTTAATTTCAGTTTGTGACATCGCCAACAAGATGACAACTGCCTACCATCCACAGACAAATCGTCTCACAGAATGTTTCAATAAAATTAATGTTGTACAGAGATAATGATATGCAGTACTGCCCATTATGATATTTGGATAAAACGGAACAGAGCAAGTCAATGCAGGCTTCACACCATTCTCTGTGTTTGGCAGTCACAAAGCCAAAACATCAGTAAATACACCACTTTTCCCGTGTCAACAGAACAATACTCAGGATGATTACATGAAACACCTCATCACCAGGACTGAGGACATAAGACAGCTTGCTTGCTTATGGCCTCTGAATACCCAGGAGAAAAACCAAGAGTGCTGTGTTGTCAAACACTGACAAGTGAGATACAGACTGGGAATTGTATCCTTTGTCACTTGACAGACATCACATATGAATCTGATGATTATGATCCTTCATCAAGAAAATAAAAGTGCAGAGATGTTGTCCATGTCTTCTAGGTGAAACCCAACTACACTCCTGACGCACAGAGTGATGGCGGGAGGCTCAAGGAAACTGATAAATATCAAAGATGACAATGTTTCAACAGGAGAGTCTACCTCCTATGTTCGCCATAGTGAAGCAGATGTGAGAGTACAACCACAATTGGAGAATCCACCAGCAGTGCCATACTGAGGACCAGTGACAAGATTTAAATGAAGCATACTGTTGTCATCTCCATTGTGAAATTGAAACAGAAGATTAGGAGAGGAGCAATGCCATGTTACAATATTATCTGTACTATCTAGTGGTTGGCTGGTTGGGCAGTCAACAAGCACAGAAACTAAACTGACTGACAGTAAGACACAGATAAGGCAAGCAAATCGTTGCCACCATTAGATGCCTCTTACATATGTATCAGACCATTGTTTTCATTTAATTTAAAATTACAAATTTCCTTGAGTAGTTCTTTAAAATTTGAAAACTATAGTAATTTTATGTAATAAGTGGTCACACACTTCTACAAATGTTCTTATTTACACTATGCTTGCCTTATTACATTACTGTATATATGTACTCAGTAGTTATATCAGCTGATCCCCCCCCTCCCTGATCCCCCTCTTCCCTCAAGACATAAGTCTTGAAAATAAGTATGGGAGGGGGGTATAAGAAAATATAAATAACTTGAGCACTGAAAACTGGAAATTGCGATGTCTTGACCTAGCAGAAAAATGGGAGGAGGAGAGGGATAGAGAGTTGAATGGTGGAGGGGGGAGGAAGAGGAGAAGAAATATTGGGGAGGAGGGGAGGTATAGCATAGACACTGCAAATTAGTGACAATATGTACAGCATGGTTATCTAAAGCTAGGAGGTCCATAGCCATGCCATTGTGACATTGATGCACTGTCTGTTGTGAGAAGCACCATTTATAGACTGGAAAGTATTTCTGCCTTGCCTTTCAATGTGATACTGTCTAATTTCAATAAAGAAATCTATAGTGACATGTAAGAAAGTGAAGCACATCTCAGTTGATGGATTCAGTGTACATTTACACTGGCATCTATGTAGAGCTATTATAAACAGGAAATATTAAACTGTGCAGCATTTGATGTAACTATATTACTCTTCAGCATTAAAATGTATAAATGCTTTCATTACAGTACAGAAAAGATAAGCAGGATTGTGTGACATACATTACGTAACCACTGCATAATGTGAACCATTATTCAAGTTCTTTTTATGTCTTCCCAGCACAGTGAACCATAAGATTATATGGCATTTATCTACTTGGTTACATAGATGACTTAAAATAGGAATACAGTTTAAATATTTTTCTCAAGAAAATGCTTTAAAGTTGGTATTACACAGGTTTTATTGGTGTCAGAACTAGAACTTTTTTATTGCTACTTACAAGTTACCATTTGTCTTCCAAAATATTAATAATACTTAGATAATACTCAGTACCACAGATTCAACACCCCCTATAGTGTATTGTATGGGTGGCCTTGATCACCTCCATGTGACATAACCCCAGAATCAAGAAAACCTATTGTGTTGGAATGTGGACTCAAAATTTTAAATTACAATTTAACTGAAGAACATAAAATGAGAGCTTGTAGTGTAAATCATATAAGAATAAGTAATGTCACTGAGGACATACATTAGCAGTTTCTTGCTTTGGTGAATCTTGCATCACAGCAGCACATATGGATGCATTTTAGTAAAAACTATTCTGTAAGTCTATTCCCATGCTCTACCCTGTACTATCATCTCTTGTGGTGTAACATAAGACAGATGAAATAGGACTATAGTTTTAAGAAGTGGGTTAAATATCTGAACAGGCTCATGTGACATAACCACAAAAACATGAAGTACACGTTGTGTAAGAATGTGAGCATAACACTGTAAATTACAATTCATGTCAAATAGATATATAGAATCTTGTACCACTAGTCAGATAAGTGCAAGAACCTTTGTTGGGGACTACATTTGTTATATCTTGCTTTGGTGAAACCTGCACAGCAGTTGCACAGATGGATGTGGGTAGTAAAAATTAAATAAAGCTTCCTGCACTATACCTTATACCATCATGTCATGTGATTGAACACAAGATAGAGGAAACAAATTACATAAGTGCAGTATTACAAGAGAGATGGCACGTTTTCAAAAATCCTTATGTTACATTCTGTTCAGGTTATTATGTATTACCAGCAGAGCTTAAGAAACGTATCTGTCTATTGCATCAGCATTATGAATGGATATGTGGAAATGGATGAATAATTGCTTGAATAATTAGTAAATTTGATTAGAAAAAATAGTTGACAAAATGTTGAATGTAATTTATGAGTCTGTGCACTATCTTGGTTGAACTTTAACTGATACCAATAACAACAGACCTTAAATATCATCACATTGAAGTTCAATAAACATAATTTGTATTATGTACTGCTGCTTCCAGAAGTGTACACTACCTAATAATCACCGCAACCACTGAAATTGTTGATCTTTCACACAAAGCACAATATTTTAAATATAATTAAACCATGTTCAGTATGTACCTATCAAGTCTTTCATTACCTTCACATTAATTCCATTGTGTTTAGTCTCAATTGTGACAATGTTGATGCAGGAACTCTCCACCAGATACTGCATATTTATTCTTGTCTGCACCGAACTTACTGATTCAGGATCTCAGCAGCGAGTGAAATGATGAACAGATAGGAGTTGACCTCATAATGGTGTGAATAAATATTCCTTTTCTAATAACTTTTTATAATACTTTTAATGAGAGGTTAAAATGCACATTCTTAATAATTCTGGTATGATGGATCCATGCATATGTCTGTACACTACCACTTACAGAAAAAAAAGGGTGAATATACATGAATTAACAAATTGAAGAGCATATTTCTTACTTTGTTTCATACAGACATTTAACAATATATGAAAACATTATTCTTGCCACAAAACAACTCGTTAATTTACCTTTGGTGGTGTCTATAACTCATTCAGTTTACATATAGCTTATATATAAGAAAAGAACAAAAAAAGTATTATGATTCAATACAAATAGTGTAAGAGCCTGAGGTAAGAAATGAAGTATAGTACTGGATTTATTACCTAGCTACAATGGTTATCTAAATTAAACAGTGGAAAATCCAGGATGGAATAATGAGTCTGGCCTTGGCAGCCAGAAACAGTGGCCACTTGTGGCTAAGTCATGTTTGTGTGTGTGTGTGTGTGTGTGTGTGTGTGTGTGTGTGTGTGTGTGTTGTCTGAGTCAAGTGATGTCCTTTTTGGCCATTTGTTGTGCCTATCTGTAACTCAACATCTCCCCTGATTAGCTACTATCCTTTTCACAATATTGTCATTACTCCACCTTTGATTTTTTGTTTGTTTGAGTGCTTCATTGCATAATTTGATTGTCTATTAAGTTACATTTTTGCAGGGTAGTAGCATTTTACATTATTTTTTGAAGGTAAGTATTATGTAGAGACAGATTTTTATAAAAAAAATATAATAATTTTTTTTAAAGAATTGTTTACTATATTGTGTATTTGTTAATCTAGTTGAAATCTAAAGAACCCTATGACAGCATGTATCCCTCACTGAGGATGAGAAATGCACCATATCATTTTCTTCAAATGAATTTTATTTAATATAGTCCATTACCTTTGTATTGGGAGAAAACATATTACAAACCTTATACCAGTAGATCATGTATGCTTTATAAATTTTTTTCTACATTACGTCTTCAGAGGGGCATAAATATTTAATTGGATATGGGAGCACTGGAAACTGCATAAGGAAGAGGGTTCCCTTTTGAATGCACAACTTATTTTTATTTGGGCTTTACTCCTGGGAGCAGTCAAAATATTGTTTCCCAAATGAATTAGCAGTGATACAGTGTCCTAAGCTCCTGAAAGGACACCCAAATGTATTTATGAAAAGAATTAGTACAAAACACAATTAACAATACTTAAGAAAAAATAGTGATTTTGTGTTTAATATTACTGCTGTCCCAATGCAGAAATTTTAAGATTATAATGAGAATTGCAGTGAAATGACAGTACAATTTATACTGTTGACAAATGAATGTGTGCAACAGCTTATACTTATGTAATGAACTGAATTGAATTTAATAGCCAATGACATGAGATAATAACAATAAAAATATGTTTCTTAGTTAATTTCTATAGAAGACATAACATGAGAATCTGAAAAGTTATGAAGTTGATAAGGAAATATACTCTCAGGTCAAGCTTACATATTGATACAGGGCAATGATACACATTACTAATACAAAATGAAAATTATGCTCAACTTGACATTTTATGATTGTTAAGGAATTAACTGGCAGTTTATCAGTTCCAGTTGGGAATGTAATTGCTTTACTGAAAACTTATTATAGAAGCATCCTTGTTGTAATTGCACCATTGACAATGCTTCTGATGGATACAAGTGTATTTAAAACTCAGTTGTCAACCCTGTTTGTTGGCAGTACTTACTATGTCAATACCTGTTAACATTTTCTGATTTCATCATTTTAGAATTGACTTAATATGTTTTGTTATGTTTGAATAGTTCTGTGGTAGTATGAAATGCACTCTAGCCTATCAGGATATAAGTTATATGTGTCTATATTAATATGAATAATACTGATCAATCAAGTATTCAGCTTTGGCATGTTGTTGCTCAGCAAAAAAAGAGAAACTCTTAAGGGGAAATTTTAACTACAGTGTGATATATCTTGATAGTTCATAGTAGGCTGTCAAGTCAAAAGGTTGAATGTATAGGGGTGCAGGTAGAGGGGGCAGGTGTATACTATTATACAAAGAGTATGTTGCCAGTCTACTTTATATTAAGTAGACCTTATTACCTATGTTATGAAGATGCTGGCAGAGGTATGTAATCACAAAATAGTTCACACCAGCACATGTATTTGCTCTGCTTGTGCAACCAAAGGCAATGTCAAATTTTATTATATTCTGTATTTTTATTATTTTTTGGTCTTTGACATGATGTGAGTTCACTTTTGCATTTGGAGGAGACTGGAGATGGAAAATGAACTGCTGCATTCACAGTCTTGATCAAAATTTAAATTATTTAAATAGATAACTGGTTTTGGCTTTGCAGCCACCATTAGATCTTGTAAACGCAACCAAACAAAATATGAGTAGTTAATAACTAAACAATGTGACAATGTAGGAAAAAATAGGTTGTTACTTACCATAAAGAAGACACATTAAACTACAGACAGGCACGATTGAAAGACACTTACGTACAGCTTTCGGCCACAGTCTTCGTGAGCAAAAGTGAAACATACGCCATTCATACAAACAAACAAGCACATCTCACACACCCACATGAATACCAACTCCAGCATCTCATGCCAAAAGCTTTATGTAAGTGTCTTTTAATTGTGCCTGTCTGAAACTTAAGATGTGTTCGTTATGGTAAGTAGCAATCTGTCTTTTTCGTACATTGTTCTTAGTTAATAGTTGACCATTAAAGAGTACACATCCTCTGTGTTGCTGCCTTGATGAGACCTGACAATGGCTGCAGAGTTGAAATTGGTTATCTGTTCATATGAACTAAAGTATGATCAAGATTGCAAATTCTACATCTTTTTGGTGGTAATATATTCATATCATATGACGATGACCTACTAAGAATTTAAAACTTCCAATGATTCCATTTGTGTGACATGAGGCTTGGTGTTTCCATTAGGCAGCATGCCTGGTCTGTGTAATTTAGTAATTAGACTACTTAAGATCCACTGATAAATCATACTCTGAGAGTATATATGAACTGAGACTGAAAGAATTTCTTTTTTCATTTCATTTTATCTAATATTTTTGGGTAGTAAAATTAATGTAATTCAGACCAAATTATTAAGAAAGGAAAAGTGAAATTAATGCAGCAGTGCTCTTAAAATTTAACTATTCCCTGTATAGATCCTGTTAGCATATCTGTATTGCTTCTATTTTGCTAATCGACTATCCAGGAACCAGATACCTTGCGCAGGTTGCCTACCTAACTGCACCCCTATCTACCCCACAGATGGCTTCCCATTCTCCCACAAGTTACTAGATTGCCCCCCTCCCCCAACCCTCTACCCCACAGATGGCTTCCCATTCTCCCACAAGGTGCTAGATGCCCCCCCCCCCCCAACCCCTCCCTGCATCTGGCCTCTCTCCAGCCCTGACCTGACCCCCAATCCACACCCCCACCTCACCCCAGTACACTCACCATGGGCCAGGGAAGAGCTGGCACTCAACTGAGCACAATGAAGGGAGACAGGAGTGTGCATGTGAGTGTGTGTGTGTGTGTGTGTGTGTGTGTGTGTGTGTGTGTGTGTGTGTGTGTGTGTGTGTGTGTGTGTGTGTGTGTGTGTTCTTTAGTACAAGCTTGAAGAAGGAGGTACATTCCAAAAGCTAGCCATGTTCTGCACATTTTGTTTGTGTTTGTGTACCTATCAGTGATGCAGCACTTCTGCTATTGGTGAGTCTTCTCTTTTACTTCTAAATAATTCTCTTAACCCATTAACTCATATGTAAAAGAAATTTGAAACTGTTACATACATGGGAGCTCAATTCCTTGAACAGTCAGAGTTTACTGTTTTTTGCTGTTTCATGTATGTAGATTTCTTTTTTCATTAAACATTTGTTACAAAATATAAGTTTTTAAAAATGTACATGGGATTCTTTGTTGACAGCAGCAACACATGCTAGTTGGCAGATGGCAGATACTATGTCAAAGCAAATAAATATAATTTCATTATACATTATAGTCTGTTGATGATTTTTTTATTTATTCCTTGTTTATATACCATAATATATTCATTTTGTCCTTGCTTACTTCATTAATCTCTTTTATTCTACAGTTGAAATTAGTGATAAATTTGATGATGTAAGGTTTCCTTTCCAGCTCTTATTGCAGAAGTAATCCTTTATTCTGAAGGTTTTGAGTCATCCAAGAATCTTGCAAACAAGATGGTTCAAATGTATAAACTCTGCAGTGAACAACTATCTCAGCAGGATCACTATGACTTTGGGATGAGGTACGGGTAGAAGTTGACATTTACTTAAATATGAAAATTGTTTCTTACCATTCCACAGACAATGTTGTTTTGTTATTCATAATACAAGACAGGTATTTGAGTTTCAGACCAGATCTATCACATGATTTAGTCCTAAAACTGTAATACAGTGTATGCTCTGGCTAAAAATTAATACATATTATTTTGTTGTATTTGTTTATTGTGTTTCTTTAAGGTTAAATGAGTATATTCGCCATATCTCGTATTACTCCAGAACTATCCATTTTTGAAAATATTCTTCATAGCATGCTTGAAGTATATGTATGTCATGCAAAATATTTATTTCCCCAAATTTTGTAATTTTCATACTGTTATCAGCTTGAGAAATGCACTATAATTCTTCTTACTACCTTATATTTTTCATATTACAAACCCCTTTGAGCAGTTGCTATCAAGATATTTGGTTAATGAGACAGCTTATTTACAAAGTAGCATCAAAGAAGCTTCTTTCTTGGTATATTTTTACCTGCCTTTTTATGCAACAGCTTTTCTAATTTCTATGACTCTTGTGTTTGCCATGTTTAAATCCAGAAGGATATTTAGTTTGTCTGTATCAAGCTTCTGCTCAGTACAGTCAGACAGAATGGCTTGCCTGCATGACCTGCAGAAGGTGAATTTCCACTACCATCATTAGATACATAAATAAACAGAAAAAACTATCATACCTGTTGGAACTATTAGTTTCTTCCTCATGGAATGCAGAGGGGTGTATTTGGGAAGGTTAGTAAGGTTGAGCAGATCACTCACACCCCAGGATTGGAGGAATCAACCTGTTGTCAGGATGAGGGGAGACAAAATTAAGAGACAGGAGTGAGAAAGAGTTGGAGGTCGAAAACTGTACACTGTGCCAGTTTCAGTTCAGAGACCATAGATGGACAGCATAAGTGAAAAGCAAAATGAATGGTGCAGTTGAGATTAGTGCAATCAGAACTAGAAAGAAAGTGGAAAAGATGACTGGGGAAACCAAAAAGAACAAGAATTTTTTTTTGTGGGAGGGGGGGGGGGGGGGGATGGATGAAAATGATTGTAATATGTGAACTGATGTTAAATCCCTCAGGGTGCCAGGATGCGAGGATATGTTGGACAGGATGTTCCCATATCTGGAGTTCAAGGAGATTAGTTTTGTGAGCGAGGACCCAAACAGTCCACGTAATGTTGCAGATACTAAAGTCCAATGAGTTATGGTATAGTACAAGCCTGTTTAGAACGTGGCTAGGTGAGCACAAGCACCCATGCTCTCTCACCATGTGGTGAGTGCTTGCAGTAAAATGTAGTGGTTGTATGTCATTACATAACACAGGGAAAGTGCATACTGTACACTGACTTCAGAGGAATAACTGTCTATTGTGTTCTCTCTAATCTTATAGATGCAAGTCTGTCTACTTAATGGAGCAATGTTTAAATTTGTGAATAGCTCACTTTGAGTAGATAAAAATCAGCATGATGGCTGGATAAGAACTTCAGAGTGAAGGTCAGACACACAAACATTAATTTACAGTATGTCAGTGCATGATGCTCAGCTGTATTAACAATGTACAGACCTACACTATGACAGACACGTGCATGACAAGTTTCATAATTAAATAAGTCTCATGGACTTGAATAAAAAAATTTTGTCAACAGAAATTTCCATGATTTTACAAGTTTTCAGATATGATTATGTTGATGTTTGGACGCACATATGTGATCAACTTCTTTCCACACTTAAGCGAATGAAATCCACCCACAGAAGCTCACTGACAGACTTCACCTTCAAAGCTCTTTGTCAAATCAAGAATACTCAGAAAGTGGTACTTGACATTGGCGTTTTAGTGAAAAGCAAAATTAGTAGTTTTTATTGACACCCCGTAATTGTATGATTAATGTGTGAAAAAACTGTCATGAAATGCAGGTTGATGTCCATTTAAAATGTGTCTGAAAATGACATTCACCATAATGTTGCATAAGTTGTGGGAAATATAATGATTTGTACTTGGCTGCCCAACATCAGTGTCCACAGAATAGATTAATTGATTACAGTTTCTCATGTGGAGCTACCTGGTTTTATTTACCTACCTGCCCTTCCCACTGCTTCTTCACTCACTATGAGCTGGCTGCTTCCTCTTTGCTGTGACATCAGCCTAAACCAGCTCACATGAGTAGATGGGGCATGTTCAGTATCAGAATACTGGGTATTTCTAACACAAGTGTTCTTCTATGTTCATTTACAATTAGTTGTCATTATTTCTATATAAAATACCATTTAGTAAGCACATGTTTGTTGTTAAAGAGCATGCATGGTTTCGCTTGTTTCCCTGCCTTTGGTGTTGTAGTATTTACTAATAATAAGGCTTGAGTGAAGGACAGTAGATAGTTGCATGGTGCAGATTTTACAAAAAGGATGATTGTATGTGTACAAACCTTGGAGTAGAGACCAGATGATCCTTGTAGTGGAACATATCACAAATTTTCAGTGAAATTCAAAGTGTTTTGTCAAGTACTATTGTTTAGTATAAATGGAACTTGTACAAACAGTAGTGTTCTTCAGAATATTGCTACATTTTCTGTACTCAGCAAATTCCTACATTGCAAGAAATGGTAAACAGGAAAGCTAACAACGCCATGTCCAGCTACAATGCAGCAGTTGTTGTGACCTGTTCCAGCCTATGGTGGAAGATGGAGACTCTGTTCTAGATACTGTAAAACAAGTCTGCTCCCACACGAATGTTGTCCTCCACAACAAAGATTCCCTCCAACTTCAATGTGTGCACTTTAGTAGATGCAGTACTGGTAGCACTCACAGTTAAAATTCATGAAATGTTCACAAAAAATATTGCAGATTTTAGCTCCATAAAAAGGACTGTGTTTGATTATGAGCAGAGGCACAAGTTTTGAGGACTGTCTTTTATGACAGACAAATGAAAACATTATCAAAGGCAAAATAAGCAGCAGCTGTCCAGTGTAGCA
The DNA here is from genome assembly GCF_023897955.1 of Schistocerca gregaria. NCBI lineage: Eukaryota > Metazoa > Arthropoda > Insecta > Orthoptera > Acrididae > Schistocerca > Schistocerca gregaria. Next base: position 314,237,102 of record NC_064923.1, on the reverse strand, counting down.
GAAGATGAGGCAGAAGGCACAGACATCTTCCTCATATCAGTGGCAAACGAAAAATTAGGCATGGATGTAAGCAAGGTATACATTGAAAAAAGCCATCAGGTGGGATGAAGAATATAAGATGCTAATATACATTAGCCAGTGATTATAAAGGTCACCTCAAACTGGACTGTGGCTGAGATCTTTATCCACAAGAAAAATTAACCAAAACAGGGTTAACAATATGACATTATCTGAATTTGTAGACCCAGGATGGCAGCATAATTATTAATATCACTGACAACTTGGTGGTAGTCAGGCTGATGTAAAAAGGCCAAACAGTGTTTACTTAACAGCTGGTATACAACTTGTGTCATTAGGCAGGTGGATCTTCCTTTGATAGTATATGTTTTGGAGTTGCAGAACAAGTATAGGTAGTGGCAGAAGATGCAGAGTGCAAGTGTTGCAGTGAGCATGGTCATGGGGGTAGGAGCACAGGGTAGGGAGATGGGTGCAGAGAGAGCATGTGTCTGACAAGGATATTCTGGAGATCGGGAGGGTGACAAAAGCTATTCTAGATGCGGTGGGAAAAATCTCAGACATAATGTATCTCATTTCAGGTCATGATTTGAGGAATCCATGACCTTATCGAAATAGCTGATTAAAACACTGCAGTCCGAGTCACCAGTGATGTGCCCTGAAGTTGTTTTTTGGAGGGATCAACGGTACCAGAATGGGATGTAATGGCCCAGGAAATCTGTTTTTGAACTAAGATGGTGGGGTAATTACATCCAGTGAAGGCTGATGTGAGAATGGTGGTGTATTGCTGTAAAGAGTCTGTCTTGAATGCCAAGTCTGTATGGGAGGGAACATTTGACGTGGAGAGGATGGCAATTGACAAAATGTAGGTACTGTTGTTTCTTAGTAGATCTGATGCGGACAAAAGTGTGTAGCTGGCCTTTAGTGAGAATGAGTGGCATTGGATTCAGAATAGCACCGTATGGAATTTAATTGGGAGGAGATATTTAGAGGTTCTAGGAATGTTAAAAGGTCAGCCTCACCATTAAGCCATAGGGCAAAAATGTCAGCAGTGTGTCTAAACTGAACCAGGGGCTCAAGTTTTATGGATCCCAAGAAAGCCCCCTCCAAGCAAGCAATGGAAAGGTTGGTAAAGGAAGGAGCCATCTTGTTTCCAATGGCCACACACCTAATCTCTTAATATGTCTCTCCCTCAAAGGTGAAGTAGTAGTTAGTAACTACAAAATTGTATTATGTTGAGCAGGAAGTATGTCATAGGTTTGGAGTCATGTGGGCACTGACTGAGGAAATGTTCAGTAGCAGAGAGACCATGTATGTGGGGGATGTGGGTATTGAGGGAGGTGGCCCACACACACACACACACACACACACACACACACACACACACACACACACGGAAGCAAGCACACCTCACACAGCCACACACAATTGCCAATTACAGTATTTCTGGCCAGAGATGCTGCAGTTGGCAGGGAGGGCATGAGGTGTGCTTGCTTGTCACATATTTATAACAAATTATACTGAACTGAACTTTTACACATTTTCTTTACTGCTGCTAAACCAATAACTAATGCTTTACATACTTACAGTTGTCTTTAATTTTTTCAGTAATGCTTTTTAACAAATTCACATACTTTGTTTAATTTTTGGCCTACCTCAATTTCTATGTTATTTTGTACTGAAAGAACTTTGTTATTTCACAGAAATTTTGCTTTATTACTATAGCTGAAGATAAAACGAGATTATTTAATTTTAGTGACCATACCATTAAAATAATGTTCTCACCCATCGTCTTCAAATGTTTTAACATTTGTTGATTCATAAAAATTCAGTCACTGAAACAAAACATTAGGGTACACTGAAATGAACACAGTGGTAGATTACAATTTTGATTAAAAATTTTGGATAGGGGAGTTGGAGAACACAGTGATCCAAGGAAATAAATGAATTACCCACTTGGGGAGGCACTATTCACCAATTAGTATATTCATAAATGTTCACTGAACATGCTGCCTATCCATTGGTCCACAGTTACGTTGACTCATACTCCTCCATCTAGATCTTAGTCTTGTTATTCAAATCAGTTGCAGTGATAACAAAACCAACAGCAAATTCATTGAACACTCCATCATCTACAATTAATACTCCATAAAACTCAACAGTTACATTGAAAACTAATTTTGGCATATCGTTTACACCATTGTCAACTTCTACCATTGTGGACATAATTTAACAACATTGTTATTTACTTTAGAAATCCTTATCTTTCCAAAATTTTCTTTCCTCACCTATACACTTTTTTCGATTATACTTACTTTAGTTTCAACTAATTGCATTTCATTCACCTTACTGATAACAACACAAGTCAAACATTCTCATCAGTTTCATTCCCTATCAGAACACATCTGGTCTCACCATTATAAAGTTACCGGCATGTCATTAATACTTTCTATAACTGAATAACCTTTCACAATAATGTCAACTTGTACACATTATCATTCACTACTTGCATACACTCTCTTTCAGTGTTATCGAAGTTATCAACATTTACATTGCCGTAATTGTTTTGTGAACTACACCAAACATCTCCACCATTTCTTTGGTTCATATCAGAAATCAGTTTAAAACAACAACAACAAAGTCCATCTGTTTTTTACATTCAATTTCATTTTCATTTTCTTTCTACATCAAGTCAATACCAAGAACATTTAATTCCAAACTCAAAATTTCAGGAACATTTTCTAATATATATTGTAAACAAACTTGCACTGAAGCTGGAATATTGTTCAAAGCTGACGTAATGTTGCAAATGTATCTTCTGTTATCATCACTACTTTCACCAGACTCCTGATTACTTTCTTTAACTTTTGATGCACTGCTATACATTTCATTTCTTGTGGCCCTTCCAAATATGTCAGATTTTTATACTTGCTTTTAACTTTAACACAGGGACCTGTCCCATTTTCAACACATTCCACACACAAATTGTTCACTACCACTGATTTTTAAATTTGTTGCTCATGATTTCTTTTTCAGGCTAGTTTTCCCACGGCGTGATCTAGAGGTGGGGCACCATTTGTAAATGTATTAGCCTGTTTTCAGAGTAAAGCTCCTTTGTGACACATGCAGAATTGCTGTCTTAGTCTGAAAGTATCTTGAATGGTGACCCTACTTTTCAATAACATACCTAAAGTAGATTTATAGTCACATTTATTTTTCTTAAATCATATTTGAGCAATGACCAGTTTATTTTAAACTTCTCTTTATATTTCACAAACACCAGACTAGTTCATACATACTGCACTTATTGTCAGTGGCAGCATAGCCCATAAGTGGTTCTGTGGCAATCACGACACAGTTCTTCACAAATATCATCCCACAAATCACAGTTCACAAGACAATAGGTGACTATGTAAAGGTCTTGAGTCATCCAAGAATACATTGAAACAAATATTGACTTTTATGCATTCTGTGACAAATTTATGTAAATTGAGTTCCTTATTACCACAAACATTTATAGATATGTAACCAACCTTTTGCAGTTCATGGATTCTATAACAACAAAAACAGTCAATTATTGAAAAAATTATTTAATTCGATAGGTAAAAAAAATCTACTCACCAAGTGACAACAGAACACACACGTAAAAGATAGTTGTAATTGGCAAGCTTTCAGAGCCAGTGGCTCCATCTTCAGGCAGAAGGTTTGAAGGGGAGGGAAGAGGAGTGAAGGAAAGGGTCTGGAGAGGTCTAGGAACAGGGGTTGATTTTGAGAAAGTCACCCAGAACTGCGGGGAGGTTTACCGTATGGGAGATTTACCGTATGGGATGAGAAAGAAAGACTGATTGTTGGGGACTGCATCAGAGAAGATTTGAAAACCTGAGAGCTTAAAGATGCAAGACAGGGTAATATGTAGACAGAGATTACTGCATTAAGATCATGCACAAGTTAATAAGAGTGAAAAGCTAAGTGCATTGTATGTAACAGAGGTGGGAGGGGAGCGGTGAAAAATAAATAGGAAAGACAGTGAGAGAAGTAGAAAACTAAAATGAAGTGAAGCAAAGAGTAGTTACAGAGAAGAAATGCTGAGACCGAAGAAATTAGCATAAATTAAGGCCAAATGAGAAGCAAGAACCAATGACGTGTTTTAGTGCGAGTTCCACCTACATAGTTTTGAGAACTGGTCTCTGCGAGAAGAATCCAGGTAGCACATGTGGTGAAACAGATGCCGAGGTCACAAATGTCATGTTGTAGGGCATGCTCTAAAACAGTATTTTGTGAGTTGCCAGTACACACCCTTTACCTATGCCCACTCATCCTAATTGATAATTCAGTTGTAGTCAGGCTGATGTATGAGGCCAAACAGTGTTTACATAACAGCTGGTGTATGACGTAACATTTCGCAGGAGCTCTCTCTTTGATCTTATATGTTTTGCAGTTACAGGGCTGTTTTAGGTGGTGGCACGTGGGTACATAGGGCAAGTCTTACAGCAGGGATAGTCACAGTGGTAGGTGCCATTGGATTGAGAGACGGAAAGCTATCCTAGGTGTGGTGGGAAAAATTTCAGACAGAATGGATCTCATTTCAGGGCATGATTTTAGGAAATAACGGCCTTGTCAAAGTTGCTGATTAACACATTCCAGACCACGATAATACTGAGTTACCAATGCTGTGCTTCGAAGTTGTTTTTTGGAGGGATCAGCAGAACAAGGATTGGCTGTGATGGCCCAGGAAATCTGTTTTTTAAGCTGGCTATTGGGGTAATTACGTGCAGTCAAGGCTGAGGTAAGAATGGTGGTATATGGCTGTAAAGTGTCTGCATCTTAACAAATATGTTTGCCTTGGATGCCAAGGGAGTATAGAAGGGAATGTTTGACAGTGAAATGACGGCAGCTATCAAAATGTAAGTACTGTTGTTTGTTGATAGGTTTAATGTGGATGGTAGTGCGTAGTTGGCCTTCGGTGAGGATGAGATCAGCACCAAGGAAAGTGGCATGAGATTTGGAATAGGACCATGTGAAATTTAATTTGGAGAATTTATTCAGAGATTTCAGGCATTTTAGCAGGTCCACCTCAGCATGAGTCCATATGGAAAAGATGTCATCAATGATTCTAAACCAAACCAGAGGTTGAAGACTTATGGATCCTAGGAAAGCCCCCCTCAAGCGACCCACGAAAAGGTTGGCATAGGAAGAGCCATCATGGTTCCCATGGCCATACCCCTGATGTGTTTGTATGTCTTCCCTCAAAGATGAAGTAGTTATTGGTAAGTATAAAGTTGACTAAGGTGAGTAGGAAGGATGCCATAGGTTTGTTATTAGGTGGGCGCTGTCTGAGGAAATGTTCAGAAGCAGACGTACCATTAGAGTGAGATTGCATCACTGGTGACAAGCACGGTGTGCGGTGGGAGTGGTTGTTGTTGTTGTGGTCTTCAGTCCTGAAACTGGTTTGATGCAGCTCTCCATGCTACTCTATCCTGTGCAAGCTTCTTCATCTCCCAGTACCTACTGCAACCTACATTCTTTTGAATCTGCTTAGTGTATTCATCTCTTGGTCTGCCTCTATGATTTGTTACCCTCCTTGCTGCCCTCCAATACTAAATTGGCGATCCCTTGATGCCACAGAACATGTCCTAACAACCAATCCCTTCTTCTCGTCAAGTTGTGCCACAAACTTCTCTTCTCCCCAATCCTATTCAATACCTCCTCATTAGTTATGTGATCTACCCATCTAATCTTCAGCATTCTTCTGTAGCACCACATTTTGAAAGCTTCTATTCTATTCTTGTCCAAACTATTTATCGTCCATGTTTCACTTCCATACATTGCTACACTCCATACAAATACTTTCAGAAATGACGTCCTGACACTTAAATCTATACTCAATGTTAACAAATTTCTCTTCTTCAGAAATGCTTTTCTTGTCATTGCCAGTCTACATTTTATATCCTCTCTACTTCGACCATCATCAGTTATTTTGCTCCCCAAATAGCAAAACTCCTTTACTACTTTTAAGTGTCTCATTTCTTAATCTAATTCCCTCAACATCACTCGACTCAATTCGACTACATTCCATTATCCTTGTTTTGCTTTTGTGGATGTTCATCTTATATCCTCCTTTCAAGATGCTATCCATTCCATTCAACTGCTCTTCCAAGTCCTTTGCTGTCTCTGACAGAATTACAATGTCATCGGTGAACCCCAAAGTTTTTATTTCTTCTCCATGGATTTTAAAAACTAGTCCGAATTTTTCTTTTGTTTCCTTTACTGCTTGCTCAATATACAGATTGAATAACATCGGGGAGAGGCTACAACCCTGTCTTACTCCCTTTCCAACGGGCGCTGATTTCAGATGATCCAGGAAATGGACGGTATCTTTGAGGTAGGAGGGGAGTCTTTGTACTATGTGTTGCAGGTGTTCATCAGCTAAGGCAGCTATACGTTTGGTGGGTGCTTTGAAGGCAGCGACTGTAGGATGGCCAGGATGATTGGGTTTGTGGACTGTAGGAAGAAGGTAAAATGTGGCGGTGTGTAGTTTGGGATGGGGTGAGAAATTGTAGGGACTGAGGTGTCAGTCCTAGTGAGGGGCCTGAGGTTTTAAGGAGAGACTGCAGGTAAGTTTCAATCACAGGGATGGGATCTTGATGACAAATGCTCTAGGTAGAGGTGTCAGACAGCTGGTGCAGACCTTCACTAACATACTCCTTTTGGAACATATAGATCACCCACTCATTACCTCTTACCAGTGATTTTCATACACATTTTTCTAATTTTTGTGCCATATTTCTTCTGTTTTTCTACCTTTTCCACCCTTTGCCTTTTTTATCCTTTCTTTTTCTCCCACTCCCACAATTTCTAACTCTACAAACTCTCCTCTCTTGCCATGATGAACCCCATTTCATATAACATCCACTCTTTTCAAGAGCATGCATTTGCATTATCAAAACTAAGGTTTCACATTTTGTTTCTTGAAATCTGCTTGTCACACGCAGTTACTCCAAAAGGCCTTACATTTAATTCTGATTGATACACCAGGCTCTTTCACAGTTTCAAATACAGCAGTGTTTTGCTCTTACCCAGCTAATCTGTGACCTATATGCTCATCAGTCAATTTCCACTCTACCAAACGTCTCTCCTACAAAATCCTGTGGTTATCTGCCCGTCGTGTTTCCTTGAATGGTATTATCCACCAAGCCAACTTCAAACTGCAACAACATGTGAGACTTCACCTCAAAAAGCTATCCTACCTTCTCCTAAACTACCTGAACGGTGGTGTTTCCCTTCCCATCCCTCTGCAGCTCCATAAACAGTCACACCATCAACCATCACTCCTCTGCTACAAACCAAGCTTCACCAACTTCCTTAACATCCCTCAGCCTTCACCATTGCATCCCAGACCAAGAATAGCCCATAATCCCATGAACCAGTCACAACAATACAGTGTACTTGACCTCCCATCTATAGCAGTCTCCCCTCCTGAATTTTCTGTGTTCTCTAAAGGCCTCACTTTCAGCCATAAACGTGCATGTGATCATGCTGCTTTGGTGAAGGACCTTCTTTCCTTCACATGTAATATCCATTGGAAATATCACTTTGCAACCCAATCCGAAAACCTTTCTAACAGCAAACTTGACATTAAACCCAGCCTTTAATAGTTCAGACTATGATCCCAACTTGATCCACCAACACTACCTCAAAATCATCCGTTACAAGCCTTCCAAGAATTCCTCATATCTAGCATGGCTTCACAACCTTTCCTCAGGTTCCTACAAAATGACCCTAACCTGTTCTCTGCAGAACTCCAGGCTCTTCATTCCCAAAAAGGTGATGTCTCCATCATTATCCTTCCAGCAGACTAAGGATCTACCACCATAGTACATGACTGAAAGAAGTATGTTAGTGATGGTCTACGACAGCTGTCTGGCGTCTCTACCTACATCATCTGTCATCAAGATCCCATCCCTATGATTCATACTGACCTGCAGTGCCTCTTTAAAAACTCAGGTCCCTCACTAGAACTAAAACTTCAGTCCATAGAACTTCTCAATCTACCCAAACTACACACAGCCACATTTTACCTTTTTCCTACAGTCCAAAAATCCAATCGTCCTGGCCATCCTATACCTTCTAGCTTCAAGGCACCCACCAAACTTATATCTGCTTTAGCTGACAAACACCTTCAACTCACAGTACAAAGACTCTCCTCCTACATCAAAGACACCAACCATTTCCTAGATCATCTGAAACGTGTGCCCATGCCACTCCCAACATACACCTTACATGTCACAATTGATGCCACCTCATTCCATACCAACATCCCCCATGTACATGGTCTGTCTGCTGCTGAACATTTCCTCAGTCAGTGCCCACCTGATTCCAAACCTATGACATCCTTCCTACTCACCTTAGTCAACTTTATGCTTACCAACAACTACTTCACCTTTGAGGGCAGACATACAAACACATCAGGGGTATGGCCATGGGAACCATGATGGCTCTTCCTATGCCAACCTTTTCGTGGGTCACTTGAAGGGGGCTTTCCTAGGATCCATAAGTCTTCAACCTCTGGTTTGGTTTAGATACATTGATGACATCTTTACCATATGGACTCATGCTCATGCGGATCTACTAACATTCCTGGAATCTCTGAATACCTTCTCCAAATTAAATTTCACATGGTCCTATTCCAAATCTCATGCCACTTTCCATGGTGCTGATTTCATCCTCACCAAAGGCCAACTACACACTTCCATCCACATTGAACCTATCAACAAACAATAGTACTCACGTTTTGATAGCTGCCATTCTTTACATTTCAAGTCCCACGTCATCCCATGTCCCAAGTTTCTCCAGCAAGTCAGTGATCTTGACTGCTTCTATATATGTTTATGAAACAAATCTCAATGAAGTCATAAGTAAAATTAAATCATTAAGCAAGAAAATGAAAAGTGGTCTTGATGAAGTGCCTGATTTCATATTAAAAGCATGTGCTCACCACATAGCAAACCCCTTCGCAAAAATTTTCAACCTCTCTTTAAAAACTGGTGTATTTCCAGATATAGCAAAAGTTTCACCGCTGTTAAAATAAAAAAAGGTTCTTCTGAAAAATATCAAACTACCACAGTTAAGTTCCTTCACAAAAATTCTAGCAAAACTCTTCTATAACAGGCTTTTAAGTTTCATAAATAAGTTTCATAAATAAGTTTCATAATAAGTTTCATGCACCTCTTACAGTACAACAGCATGGTTTTAGAAAGTCTAAATCTACACAGACAACAATTTTCGAATTCTTAGACTCCATTTTAAAATCCCTTGATCAACATAAATTAGCTGCAGGTATTTTTCTATTTCTATCAAAAGCATTTGACATCCTGGACCATAACATACTGCTCGAAAAATTAGAAAGACGAGGAGTAAGAGGTGTAGCACATACCTAAAAAACTGCAGGAGGAAAGTATCACTTCAGTATGAATGCATCAAAGTGAATAAAACAAGAAACAACTCCTTTCTTTCTAGCGAATTACCAATAAAATATGGAATACCACAGGGCTCAATTTTAGGTCCACTACTCTTCTTGATTTAAGTGGACGACTTAGTTGAATATGTGAGTCCCACAAAAACTATCCTGTTTGCCGATGACACCCGCATATTGCTCACTGAATCCGGGCCAGAAACTTGGCAGTCCACAGCAGAAAGTTCCAGGAAAAGACTTTCTGAGTGGTTCACAAAAAACAAACTCATTATAAATACTGAAAACTGTGTGTCGATTTTCATTTAATTCCTCCAACTAATCAAATGTCTGTTCAAGCACAATTAAAAAATGATCCTCTAGAAAATGTAAGTGTAACAAAATTTTTGGGTCTATTGGGTCAGCAAGACTTGAATTAAGACACACATATAAATACCTTGTCTCGAAAGCATATCATCTGTGTGCTATGGCCTAAGATTTTTAAAGGATACAACAAGCAAAACAGTACTGCAGGCATTCTATGCACAGTTCCACTCACTAGTCCGATATGGGATCGTTTTCTGGGGATACTCAACTCACAGTGTAAAGGTTTATAGAATGCAAAAAAGAGCTCTAAGAATAATTTGTGGCCTTAAAAAGATGGGGTCCTGTAAATCCCATTTTACTGAGCTTGATCTTCTAAATCTTCCAAGTTTTTCATTTATGCAACTATCTTGTTCACTAGGGACTACCTCCTCAAAACATCCAAACTGCTACAGAACAAAAATGTACACAACTATTGTACCAGAGAGAAATCAAATATACATCAAAAATATCACAGAACAACCACCTATCAGAGGACCATAATTAACATTGGCGTAATCCTACACAATGAGATACCAGAGGAAATAAAAAATGCAACTCATCCAATATTTAAGGCTAAACTAAAGGCATTTCTAATAAAGCACTGTTTCTATTCTGTCAGAGAATTTCTGAATATGTAACAAAATTAATTGTAATAGGTACCAATTTTTAATTTGCTAACTATTTTGGTAGTACTATGTATTATTGTAACTTATCTTTGACCTGTCTAATATCAATTGTACAATTTGCGCTCTATGATAAAACTGAACCAATAAAAAATCAAATCAAATCAAACATTCCCTCCCATACAGCCTTGGCATCCGTGGTAAACATATTTGTTCGGATGCAGACACTTTACAGCCATACACCACCATTCTCACTTCAACCTTTGCTGCATGTAATTATCCCAGTAGCCTAGTTAAAAAGCAGATTTTTCAGGCCATCACATCCAATCCTGGTACTGCTGATCCTTCCAAAAAACAACTTTGAAGCACAGCATTTGTGACTCAGTATTATCGTGGTCTGGAATGTGTTAATCAGCTACTTCGACATGGCCATGATTTCCTAAAATCATGCCTGAAATGAGATCTACTCTGTCTGAAATTTTTCCCACCACACCTGGAATAGCTTTCCGTCACCCTTCTAGTCTCTGCAATATTCTTGTCAGAACCTACGCTACTTCTGCACCCATCTCCCTACCCTATGGCTCCTACCTCTGTGATCATCGCTGCTGCACGAGTTGTTCTATGCACCTTCCTACCACGACCTATAACAGCCCTGTAACTGGCAAGACATGTACTATCAAAAGGGAGAGCTGCCTGCAAAACGACACATGACATATACCAGCTGTTATGTGAACACTGTTTGGCCTTATACATCAGCATGACTACTGCCAAATTATCAATTAGGATGAATGAGTATAGGCAGAGGGTGTATACTGGCAACTCGCAAAATCCTGTTGCTGAGCATGCTCTACAACAAGACATTTGTGACCTTGGCACCTGTTTCACCACACAGGCCATCTGGATTCTTCCTCCAGACACCAGTTTCTCAGCTCTCCACATGTAGGAACTCACACTACACCACACCCTTGTTTCTCACCACCAACTGGCCTTAATTTATGTTAATTTCTTCCTTCTCAGCACTTCTTCACTGTAACTACTCTTTGCTTAACTCCATTTTAGTTTACTACTTCTTAAATTGTCTTTACAGACTGTTTTTTGCCACCCCCTGTCATACCTCTGTTATGTAGAGTGCACTTACCTTTTCACTCTTATTAATTCATGCATGATGTTTAATCAGTAATCTCCGTCTGTATATTATCCTATCTTTCACCTTTAAGCTCTCAGGTTTTCGAATCTCAACTGATGCAGCCTCCCAATAATCAGGCTTTCCTACTCATCCCATACGATAAGTCTCCCCAGACCCATAGTTCTTGGTGACTTTCTCAAAATCTAGCCCTTTTCCTAGACCTCTCCTTTACTTCTCTTCCTTCCCCTTCAACCCTTCTACCTGAATAAGGAGCCACTGGCTCTGAAAGCTTGCCATCTTTTATGTGTGTGTTCTGCTTCTGCTTGGTAAGTAGATTTTTTATCTCTCTTATTAAATAATTCATGGATTCTTTATGATAGATGTTGTTCGTGTAACATCTGGTCACAGAGTCTAATACATTTTGGGACCCAATGTGAACGAAACATTCCTAGAGATGTTGACCGTGAGTTTGTTAGGCACAGAATGATTATTTTTGGGTGTGTATAAACTGATGTGCCGATATTTTGGATTGTGTTCACTACATATTAATTTTTAAAATGGTTAAGGGCAGAATTAACCTTAGACATGAGCTGTTGAATCCAGCCATAATTTGTTTAGTTAAATGACATTGTTTAGGAAAGTATTAAAGTCCATGGTACTGTTTGAATCAAACATGGAAGTTCATTTAATTCTCAATTAATAGTCTAATTAAATAACTAAAGGTATTATCAGGTTTAGAAAAATTAAGGTATCTGAAGTACAGTGTCAGAAACTGGAACCTAACAAGTACGATGGTTCAAATGCCAAGAATAAATTTTCATTTTATCAAAAACTAATTATAAATGTCATTTAAGTAAAATATTTTTTGAAAAATGAAACTAAGTACTAGAAGGAATGAAATCAGGGCTTTCTAATGAGTGGTGTCATTTGTTTCAAAGCTGCTCACATTAATTTTAGCATGACATGCTGTTTTAAGGATTGCAGTTACTAGCTTTCCCCAATAATCTAGATTTATACTTTTAGGAGTGCTGCTACTGCTCATAAATATCTGAAAAAGTCGTGATTCCTGCCTTGAGCTGCTGATTTATTAGGTGAATATAAAATCGTTGACATCAGATAACAAATGATAAAACCATGAGTCTGTCACTGTTGTCCCATCATAATATAAATTACATTATCAATATATAGACTGTGCTTGGCAGTGCACTCTTTCATGTTACAACTGTGCTGTCAGCTGAATGTGGTATGCATCCATTCATACCATTAACTCCGATTGCTGATGTAACATGAGACAGTGCAGTACCAAGCACAGTTTATATATTGACAATGTAATTTATATTATACTATGTCGACAGTTACAGATTCATGGCTTTACTATCTGGCTTCAGTGACTTTATATTCACTTAATATGATACTGTAAATGCTTTTAAGAAAATGATGATGGTCTATTGACCAAACATGATTGCTAAATAAAGGATTTTACCAGCAGCTTGAGGAAGTAATCATGAATTTCTTGAAATTTTTAGATGAAGCTGATAATAAAATTACTTAAAATCACGTATGAACCGTATTTTGGCAGTGTTACTTACACAGTGCATATACACAGCATCTATACATAATCAGATGGAGTACAAGGAAAAAAAGTTAGGTAAGAGGAGTAAAATATAAGTCCAGCTTGCAACATTTCATCACCTCAAAATGAATTATATTCGCTGATATTGCAAAATAGCTGACTAGGTAAATCAGTTCATTAACACTTTACTTATACTTTTTGAAATTAATTGTATATCAGACATATAAAATGTACACACTACATAAAGTCACAACAATGATTATTGACATGAAAATGAAGCTGCCCTCAAAGGACATACTGTTTCTCAATCATCATCAGATTCATATAAAAAAAAAAGGCTGTTCAGTCTTATGAATAAGATCATTATAATATGGATCTGGAGTATAAAATTTGCTTAATATAAAGATACTAACTAAAACTACAAATGTCAGCTCTCAAATATGTACCTATGGTGTGCATAGTACATTACTATGAAATTAGTTGAAACGAGTCTACCAAAACACAAAAGGAGTCATAGGCACAACAAGTGTATGAAAACAGAAACAACAAGACATGAAAACCCTAAGCACTGCTACTACACACTTCTGTGGGCCTCATCTCCCAACAGGAACTTGTGTGGTGTGGGGCTGGGGAAGGATATCAAAAGGGTAGAGGCAGAAAACTGAAACATTCGAGATCTACAACAGCCTCTCAAACAATGAAAAGTAGATGCTCATGTGAATTCATTTTGTTCATTTGGAATTTACTGGAGTGGAATACATTATTCGTGACCAAATTATTGAATACGTACACAAATTCAACTTATACATTGAATATCATTCAGGCATTCATAAATAACATTGAACAAACACTGCATTAATTAAGGTAATATGTCATGGACAACTGTGAGGTCATAATATTGACAAAACTGTATGTTAGCTTAAGATTTTATACCATCAGATTTGGTATACTTTCCTGCATGAACATGTAATGTGCTGTTTCAGCTGCTCTCATTGGTGCTTCTCTCTTGTTTCATATGTAATTCAGTTATGTACTTCATTTTTCCCTATTCCCATTATTTCTGATTTATCACATTCCACTTTCTCTCAAATGTGCACTACTTCTTATATGTCCCTTGCTGCTCGCCATTACTATTTAAATCTACAGTTTGGCAACTTCGCTGTATTTCCATACTTTTCATGAATGAGTGTAAACTGTGCCTTTTTCTCTTTCGGCACTATAGTAATCACTAAAAGTTTAATACTGTCATGTATTAGAAGTAACTTATAACATGCTTCTCATAATAAAAGTGAACAATGGATGGTGTAGAGAAAAAATAAGATTATTTCTCCCTGATATCCACCATATTCCACCCACTGTCACTTAAATGTCACCATACTAACCTCCCTAGCATCCTCATATAATTACTAAAGCTATGAAAATATTTGCTGTCATATCTACTTTCAGCTGCAGATTTGAAACGATGTAACATTATACAACAACTGATCTACATTCAATCTCAATTTCTTCTGTGATAACTAATGTAGAATGGAAAACAATTTTTCAGTTTGTTCAAGTTCAATATTTCAATGATACACGAGCAGAAAAAGTTTAAATTTAAAATTACGTAAAATGTTTTAGGATATTAACACTTAAGTTGATCAGGACAATTTTATTATAGGGCAGTAAAAAGTGTGCTGGTTATGGCTGGTTCTCTGAAGAGAGAGAATCCTGACAAGAGTGAAGATGTTGTACTTATTAGAGCATTGAGAGACAGTAATCTTCCAAAATTCCTCACTGATGATGCTACATTATTTCAGGTAATTATTATAAAAAGTATTAACTCTTATCAAGTATGTATAAAATTGTCCATTTGAAAAGATGGTCATTATATATCACTTAGCAACTTAATAGTTGAACACAGTTTCTAGAGATAAATGATAATGTATTACAATTATGCTTGATTCAGGTTTCATAATCATTGAATTTACTATAATATTTAATCTGATTTTCTTATAATTTGACAATATCACAGGCAGAATCACAACAGGAGTCTCCATTGACATCAGTATAGAGTTAGAAACCAGTAAATGACTGTTCTGGAATGTAATATTGATAGCAGTAGATTTAGATGATGATGATGATGATGATGATGATGATGTGTGGTTTGTGGTGTGCTCAGCTGCACAGTTATCAGCTCCCCAACCTTTGCTCAGTCCAAACTCGCCACATTCATGAATGATGAAATGATGACAACACAAACACCCAGTCGGTTTATAGATTGGATAAATGATCTTAATGTTAACTAACTTAATTATTTCTAATTGCTGGGATTTGACATATTTCTGTCATTGGTTCATATTGTGTGGGTACAGAATTTTTCCTTAATTAAATTTTGGACTTTTCCCATAATTGCTACAAGTGTGATGTTTTCTGTACCCCTGTTATATATAAATGAGTAAGCGTGTCAATAATTAATCTTATGTTAAAAGTTGTGCTACTTAAATACTACAGATCTAAGTCATTTCTCTCTATAGGATAATCCTCTGTTAGTGCAAATATTTTTTTGTGTTATTTGTTTGAGATATTCCTTATGTGGCCTATGGGATTTAGAGTTCACAGCTCTTACATCACAGAAAATTCATGGAGGTCTCAACACTGCGCAGACTGCCTAAGAGAGGTCTTGAAACAGGAAACAAGTCACCAATAAAATTTCAGGACTAGAACATTAATAAAATTTCTGTAAAAATCTTTGTTAAAAAGTCCATAATTTAAAATTAGTATGAATTAATGTTCACTCAAACAGATGTCTGTAGTGGAATCTGTACCAGATGTTCTTGGTTGTAAGAAATCAGTGAAAATCATTCTGAATAAGTATAAATAAAAGAATAATTAGTAATATTTGAAGAAGAGATTCATCTAAAGTATTTTCATTCTTTTACTACCATAAAATCTCTCATGAAGGAACCATGTGATAAAAAACAAAATTGCAGTGAAGAAGTTCAAACTGGAAATTAAAAGTAGGCGAAAAGATTTATTAATAAGGATAACCATTCAAAAAAGAAGAAATAAGTAACTGTAGAACATGGAAATTTTTGAGATTCAAGAATATTTTAATATTTTTATGCAGACATTGTGGAAGCGAATTAATGAATGCATACAACATACTCATGTATATGGGTGCCGCAGTACAATGATCAAGGATAGCCAACTGTGTGAAATAAAAGTGTCTAAGACTTTGTGATTACTTTGAGTGCAAAATAGAACTGAGGACTGAACTTTATGATTTGTTTTTAAAAAGAATTTTCAGATTGTACAGTGATATGGAAGTACTGGGATCAAGTGGTGTGAGTTAAATTAATACAACATTTACAACATTGGAGAATCAACATTGACCAGAAGTGACCTAAATGCATATTTAATATATGAAAACAGTATTCAGTGCAACATTGGTTCTGATGAAAATGCTGCACCATGAGCAGATATACTCACTCGTGGGAGTGGAGAGTGCTGACAATGTGGGTGTGCAATTGAAGAATCTCACTTCAGAAGCAACTTATGGCACAGCGACCATGGTTAATGGAAATATCAGTTTCTGCATCTACATCGAAAGACATAATCTAGAAGCCACTGTATGGTGAATGGTGGAGGGTACCTTGTGGCTTCCTATCATGTCCTGCTTACAAATAGAGCAAGGGAAAAAGACTGCCAGTATGCCTCTCTTATCTTATCTGTGTGGTCTTAAGTGAAATGTATGTTGGTGGCAGCAGAATTATTCTGTAGTCAGCTTTAGATGTTGATTCTCTGATCTTTTTCAGTAGTGTTCCACAAAAGGAACTTTCTGCCCCCACCCCCTCAGGGATTCCCACTTGACTACATGAAGCATCTTCATAATACTCACTTGTTGATCAGACCTTCTGCAACAAATCTTGCAGTCCACCTTTAAATTGCTTCATTGTATTCCGTTAAACTGACCTGGAAGGGAGTATCAAGTATGGGTCTCAGTAGTGCTCTATGTGTCATCTCCTTTACACACATCCCTCACTTTCCTACAATTCTCCCAGTATACTGAAGTTGACCCTTTGCCTTCCCTACTATCATCCTTACATGGTTGTTCCCTTTTGTATCACTTTGCAGTGTTATGTCCAGATTTTTAATTTCTGTGACTGTATCAAGCAGTACCGTGCTAATGCTGTATCTGAACATTACAGCATTGTTTTTCCTGCTCATCCACATTAAATTTCATTTTTCTACATTTACAGCAATCTTCCATTCATCAAATCAATTAGAAATTTTGTCTAAGTCAGCTTGTCTCTTCCTACAGCCATTCAACAATGACACCTTCCCATACCTCACAGTATCATTGGCAAACAGCCATAGACTGCTGCTCACCTTCTATTTCAGACCATTTACGTGTTTATGTGTACAGAGAAGAAGGGGAGGGGGGGCTATCAAACTTACCTGGGACACTCCTGACAATGCCCTCGTTGCTGATTAACACTCACCATGAAGAACAATATACTGAAATGTATTCTGTATGCTTCTACTCTCAAATGCTTTCCAGAAATCTGGGAACATGGACTCTGCATGTTGCTCTTCATCCATGGTTCACAGGATATTATGAGAGAAAATGCCAAACTGAGTCCCACACTAGCAATGCTTTCTAATGTTGTGCTGATTTGTAAACAGAAGCTCTTCTGTTTCGAGGAAATTTATTATATTTTAACTGATAATACGTTGAAGAATTCTGCAGCAGGCCCAAGCTGAGGATACTAGTCTACAATATTGTGGGTCCGTTCTTTTACCCCACTTATATACACAGATCACCTGACCATTTTTCCAGCCACATGGTATTCTGCACTGGGTGGGGGAACTGCAAAAAATGCAAGTTAATTAAGGGGCCAATGCAGTAGAGTGCTCCCTGTAAATTTAAATTGGTATTCCATCCACACCTGCTGACTCATTTATTTTCATTTCTTTCAGTTGCTTCACTGTGCCAGGAATGCCTATGCTATGTCCTCCATATGAGAGTCTGCATGCCAATCAAAGAATAGTATGTTTCTACAACCCTTCTGCATGAATGACTTCTTAAATGAGAGATTTAAAACTTAGTCTTTCCTTTTGCTGTCTTTCATTGCCACACCAGACTGGTCAATGAGTTTCTTGACAAAGCCTTCAACTGCTTAGCGATTTTGTGTAAGTGTTTTCATGAGATATGCTAAAACTGTTACCCATTCCATTTGACATTTTTGTAATACACAGCACTTCCACCAAGAGAATCTATGTGCTGTGAGTATAACAATGAAGGAAGTGAAGAAGTGGTGACTCAAACAACAAATTTCATCTGAGGTCATGCTCTCAAACATCAGTTCATCAAACTTGTTACAGAATTGGAAAATTAATTGCAGCTAGCAGATTCAGCCTTCCTCTGAGACATTGTAAACCATATGAATGAATTTAATTTAGCATTGCAGGATAAGACTGTGTTGACATCCGACTGCATTCATATCTTCAGTATGAAACTCTTTGTGGAACTGCTCATTTCTCCAAATTGTCATCTTTAATTATGGAAACAGAGTGGAACTTTGAATGTATCAAAAGCACTCATTGACCTTCTTCAAGTATTTCCACTTCACTTTTCAGATGTTGACAGTGTGGGAAGTGGTTGCGTGGTAAGTTTCATGATAAAATTATTTTTGCAGACTTTATTAAGAATTTCCTCATTGTACATTTCCTTGACTTAACAAGTCAGCAGTTACCATTATGTGGATTTTTAGATCTGTGCAAGCACCTTTTTTCTGTAATGAAGAGAACAAAACCTACACACAGAGGTTCATTGACAGACTCATCTTAAAAGCTTGTATTCAGATTAGTAGTGCTCAAAAAATGGAACTGGATACTGAAGCTTTAATGAAAAACAAAATAAGTAACATTCATTGACATCCTGTGTTTTTAAGTATAACCTTTAAATAAGGTGATCTAAAAATACAAGTTTACCAGTTTTTTCCTAAAATGGCATTCGTCATAAGACTGCATTATTTGCTAGAAATTTTGTGCCCCATGTCCTTCTCATCATCAAAATTGTGAGGGGAATGTAAGTTAATTTTCATTGTTGCTTCTTATTAATGAAACTGTCTTAGAAAACAAAATTTGTACAAAACATATTATCTACACCTACATCTACATCCATACTCCGCAAGCCACCTGATGGGGTGTGGCGGAGGGTACCCTGAGTACCTCTATCGGTTCTCCCTTCTATTCCAGTCTCGTATTGTTCGTGGAAAGAAGTATTGTCGGTATGCTTCTCTGTGGGCTCTAATCTCTCTGATTTTATCCTCATGGTCTCTTCGCGAGATATACATAGGAGGGAGCAATATACTGCTTGAGTCTTCGGTGAAGGTATGTTCCCGAAACTTTAACAAAAGCCCATACCGAGCTACTGAGCATCTCTCCTGCAAAGTCTACCACTGGAGTTTATCTGTCATCTCCATAACACTTTCGCGATTACTAAATTATCCTGTAACAAAGCGCGCTGCTCTCTGTTGGATCTTCTCTATCTCTTCTATCAACCGTATCTGCAAAAAGCCTCAGTGAACTTCCGATGTCATCCACCAGGTCATTAATGTATATTGTGAATAGCAACAGTCCTATGACACTCCTCTGCAACACACCTGAAATCACTCTTACTTCGGAAGACTTCTCTCCATTGAGAATGACATGCTGTGTTCTGTTACCTAGGAACTCCTCAATCCAATCACACAATTGGTCTGATAGTCCATATGCTCTTACTTTGTTTATTAAACGACTGTGGGGAACTGTATCGAACGCCTTGCGGAAGTCAAGAAACATGGCATCTACCTGGGAATCCGTGTCTATGGCCCTCTGAGTCTCATGAACGAATAGCATGAGCTGGGTTTCACACGACCATCTTTTTCGAAACCCAAGAGCTGATTTCTACTCTCCAGAAAAGTAATTATACTCGAACATAATACGTGTTCCAAAATTCTACAACTGATCGACGTTAGAGATATAGGTCTATAGTTCTGCACATCTGTTCGACGTCCGTTTTGGAAAACGGGGATGACCTGTGCCCTTTTCCAATCCTTTGGAATGCTATGCTCTTCTAGAGACCTGCGGTACACTGCTGCAAGAAGGGGGAAAGTTCCTCTGCCCACTCTGTGTAAAATTGAACTGGTATCCCATCAGGTCCAGCGGCCTTACCTATTTTGAGCAATTTTAATTGTTTCTCTATCCCTCTGTCATCTATTTCGATATCTACCATTTTTTTTTTTCTAATAATTTCCGGGTATGCAGCCGGATCCCGTCGACATTCTGCCATGATATTTCGGCCCAGAGACGTCCGGCCATCATCAGGTGAGTACACAACTACTGAAGAGCCCAGGTGCAGTTGCGGTATTTATGCCGATTCTCGCGCACGTGTTGACATGCGCGGCATAGCCGAGTTGTACGTGCTGCCCTCGGTGGTGAAAGTAAAAGATTATCTAGTCATTGAGTATGGAATGACGCTGTCTATTCCGCTGTTAATGTATAATTTTAATAACAGGATTCCAATTTTTATCCAGTTGAAAGCCGTTGTCACGATTTATAAGATTATCGGCAAGACGAATTTCCACTGATTCCTTGATTACGGAATCCCAAAATCCGGAAACCGGAGCTAAAATTTTTGTTCCATTATATTCCATTGAATGTCCCAATGAAATACAGTGCTCTGCTACTGCCGATTTTGACGGTTGCCGCAGATGGGTGTATCTTTCAAGTTCTGTACATCGTTCATGGATAGTTCTTGTCGTCTGGCCAATATATGCCGAGCCACATTCACAGGAAATTTTGTAGACGCCTGCTTTCTTCAGTTGTAAATCGTCTTTAACGGTCCAACCAGGGTTCGGTTCTTTGCTGGTGGACGGAAGATAACCTTGATTTTATTCTTCTTCAGTCATCGGCCTATTTTCGACGACACATTCCTGGCGTATGGAAGAAAAAGTACGTTATTCAATGACGAATTCATTGAACAAACAGACGGCGTAGCCATGGGGAGCCCTTTGTCCCCTGTGGTAGCTAATCTCTTTATGGAGGACTTTGAGGAGAAAGCACTTGAGTCTGCTGTATAAAGCCTACGGTCTTCTGGCAGTACGTAGATGATACTTTTGTTGTATGGCCTCATGGCAGACAGGAACTGGAGAAATTCCTTCACCATTTAAACTCTTTACATGAGAACATCAAATTCACGATGGAGATTGAAAAAGATGGCACTTTACCATTTCTAGACATGCTAGTATGCCGTAAAAATGATGGGTCATTAGGACATTCTGTGTACAGGAAACCGACTCACACAGATCTGTATCTCCATGCGTCAAGCTGCCACCACCCAGCACAAACAGCCAGTGTTCTCAGTACCTTAATACATCGAGCGCATGTAATATCGGACGATGAAAACCTCGACGCAGAATTAGAACACTTGGAGAAGTTTTTTTAAAGAGTATGGCTACACTTCACGCCAAATAAGTAAGGCCATGCACAACTGTCATAACAAGAAGCAGCGCACTGAGGACGCTGATGACGACTTTAAATCAACTGCGTTTCTTCCATACGCCGGGAATGTGTCGTCGAAAATAGGCCGATGACTGAAGAAGAATAAAATCAAGGTTATCTTCCGTCCACCAGCAAAGAACCGGGCCCTGGTTGGATCCGTTAAAGACGATTTACAACTGAAGAAAGCAGGCGTCTACAAAATTCCCTGTGAATGTTTCTCTGCATATATTGGCCAGACGACAAGAACTATCCATGAACGATGTACAGAACATGAAAGATACACCCGTCTGCGGCAACCGTCAACACGTGCTCGAGAATCGGCATAAATACCGCGACTGCACCTGGTCTCTTCAGTAGTTGTGTACTCACCTGATGATGGCCGGACGTCTCTGGGCCGAAATATCGTGGCAGAATGTCAACGCGATCCGGCTGCATACCCGGAAATTATTAGAAGAACAAATACGCCGGGAAAATTTCAGAAGTCACATCTACCATTTTGTCATCTGTGCGACAATCTAGTGAAGGAACTTCAGTGCAGTCTTCCTCTGTGAAACAGCTTTGGAAAAAGACATTTAGTATTTCGGCCTTTAGTCTGTCATCCTCTGTTTCAGTACCACTTTGGTCGCAGAGTGTCTGGACATTTTATTTTGATCGACCTACCGCTTTGACATAAGACCAAAATTTCTTAGAATTTTCTGCCAAGTCAGTGCATAGAACTTCACTTTCGAATTCATTGAATGCCTCCTGCATAGCCCTTCTCACACTACATTTCGCTTCGTGTGATTATCAAGAACAATAACTGCATTTTTCTGAAGCCGAGGAAGAACATCTTGAAATCACTTGAAGGTTTCGGCGCAGATCTCCTCATGATAATGTCCACTTTTCTTGGATTCGAAACTCCACAAAAATCCTTCAACGAACCCTGCTTTGCTGCCAATGTGTGTGATAATCAGACATTTCCCTTTACCTGATGGGCCCTTGCTTTCGGTGGATTATCTGAACAGAAACGCTTGTTTTGAGGAATTTATAGTGTCATCTACCCAGACGTAACTTCAGGTATGTCCTGGGTTCACCCACGTCTCTTCCAAATAGTAAATGGGTCTGCCTTCATCTCTCAACCGTTTAATGGTTCGAAGATAACGCCGCCTCCATAAAATGATGTCATCCCTGTCTATTAGCATGCTATCGCGCCTATACTGGACATATTTGAAATTCATCTCTCTCAATAACTTACGTAATGTAGTTCTCCGAAAATTGCCCAGATCTGCATCTTCGTTCACGACTGTAAGCACTTTGTCAATCGTTGGCAATTCGTTACGAAAAAAAATTCCTGTCCTTTCCTTCGTATCGGATTTCTATCAAAGTCATCAATGCTTTCAGAAAGTTTCTGTTGTAATTTTCCTTTCTTGGGAGACTTCAAACAGTGTGTGGCCTTGTACTCACTTATCACACGAAACACTGAAGAATGTCTAACACCTGTAGCTGCAGCTGTTTTCGAAACAATGTCACTCATCGACTGCTCTGGATGTAACCATTCCGTTTTATACACATTAAGCATAATGTGTTTCTCAGAAGAACTTAATGATTTCTTCTTTGCTCACTTCTTTGGTGGGCTCAGAACTGATACGTCTACTTCGCTCGCTGAATCTGTGGATGACATAATGAGGGCAGCCGTATGTGATGCTAATGAAATAAGTGAATATATAAAATAAGAAACCATGTGATGCTATTGGATGCGCACATAAACAGTTAATGCTCAGTGTGACTACAAACACATATACTTATTCTAATAATCAACAACTAGTCTTTCAAGCGTCATTACAGATGAACTTAAGATATCCTGAAATCGCCGCTGTACAACACCCAGTAACAAACTCACACCTGCAACTGAGACGCCCACACTGGTTGAGCGCCGCACCTGCGAACCGCACAATGCATCGCTCATAAAGGACCAACAGTTGCACCCATCACATTCGAACAAACTACAAAATTAAATTCAAACCTTCCTAAAACTTTTCTCGCGTACACCCCCACAAGAAAATTTAAAGGGGAAACATTCGTCGCTTACTATATTTCTGATGATGATTTGGTAAAAGTACTGCATCAGACGTGAGATTTTAATTTATTACTTCACTATTACTGACTCTATTGGGCAGAAAATTTGCAGACGTCATCAATATATATTACTGAAGGCAAATATAAAATTATTTTACTGTGCAACACACAGTTTAGCAGATATGGTGTGATAAATATAGAGTAATGTGAAAAAACAACTTTTCCTGAAAGCTTAAATATTTCTCTTTTTCAATGACAATAAATTTTAATGTAATGTAAAAAAAGGTGTCAGAAGGTAGTTTGCGGATCACTTTATCATGTTCAGGTGCCAAATTGTAAGAAACACGACTTTCATTTTGTAGTTTCTGACGCCCCTGCCTTGTACACTCCTCGACGGCAGCGCTGTGGTCATGCCCCTTGTCATGTTTACAGTATGTCTCTTGTTTCAGTGAATGGAGTATAGTATCATTTTCTACACCAAACCCATTTCTCTCTTTACACACTTAACAACCTCAACATTGTGACCATTCTGTTCTAGCACATCTTCAGTTTTCTGTCTATTGTCTACAGCAATTTCATCTCGAATTACTCTGTCATTCTCATTTCCATTGCCAAGCACATTAACATCAGCTTCCACACATTCAGCACCAGTGTCAGCATTTTCACTAATTTCACAGTCCCTCAACACTCTCACTAAACCAAATTCATCAGATCTGTTCTCATCACTATCGACAACTACTACTGCATTACTACTATTAAAGAAATTTGTCAAAGTGTTTTCTTCTAATTCAAATTCAGATTTTTTCCTTTTTTGTTCATCTTTGTTTTCAGATAAAAAAATTTCCCAGAATTCCCTATCAAACTTCATTCTACTCACTTCAGGTATTATTCTGGGTACAAAATTTTGGTATGTCCTGTTTGTTCTGCCCCTTCCGAAATTACTACAATGTGCCTGATTGTAATTCACATTTTGCCAGGCTCCAAAAGAGGCAGGTCTTAGTTTACTGGACCATTTCTTCTATTTTAGAATTGTTACTATTGTTTCCCTGATTTTGTCCCCACTGCCTATTTCTTGGTTTGAAATTCCTGTTCTCTGGTCTCTTGCCTATCATTCCTCTCCTCATTTCTTCTGTCGTCATTTCTGAATCTGATATTAAAATGATCATTGAACGCTCTGTAATTGTCATTCCTGCTATTATCAGGTCTGTCATTATATCTGTCATTTCTCTCCCATGGTAAATCTAATTTAACTATATATCTAAAAAATTGTTCAAGTGTATCATCAGGTCTGTAGACAAGACTCCACTGTACCCTGTTCAGCAATCTATGTTTTAATGCATCTATCTGGATCATCTCAACTAGTGGTTTATCAATATGCACCAAAGTTCGTAATTGTTGTTCACAAAATATTTTCATACGTCCACTACCTGGTTTGAAATTTGGTCCATTCAAAAATTGTGGCTTAATTCTGGCTTGTTTAGTTTATGACCAGAACTTGTTCATGAAAGCTCATTCTAACTCATTAAATGATATTTCAGCTTTGATTGACAGGTTTGCCCATGACAAAGCCTCCCCATCTAAAAACTCTAAAAAAAATTAATTTTCATACAATTGCTCTTTTTATTGGTGAAGTTATCTTTTATTTGGTACATGAAATCAATTAGAAGTATATTGCTGTCCCCATGAAAATGTTTTTATGTTAACATTGTTCCACAATGGATTGTATCTACAGATTGATTTCACAGCAATAGAATTTTTGATTTCTTGAAATTTAGATTTGAAGTTTGGAATTTTGCCTAAAAAAGTGCCTACATTTTCTTTCAATTGTGCAAAATTCACATTTGCGGTTTTAGTGAAATTTTGTATATTTTGGTCTGTTTCTGTGAATTTCTTTACAAAATCTTTGTTGAGTTTTTTCCATTGTAACACTTCTACAGTAGCAACTTTTTCGAAATTTTCCACAGAATCTAGTCTCTCTTCAAATTTTTGGTATCCCCATTTCAAGGTAACAATTTCCCCTTTTATAGTTGACGCATTTCTGTAATTTTTGTCTACTTTTTCCCAGCATTTTTCTAAACCCTCTTTTGTCTTGCAAATTTGGGTTCCTTGTTTGTCTAATTTTTTATCGATCGAATCCAGCTTTTGATCAAGAGTGATTCAATACTTGTCAGTTGACCGTTTTTGTTCTTCCGTAAGCTGAACTAACCTATCCAAGCCTGATACATTAGGTTCAGATCCACGAAAGGGTGAACATACACTAAAGCACGCAAAAATTCTTCCCATACACAAAAAGGTGATACAGAAAATATAGAGAATTACAGATCAGTTTCATTGTTGTCTTTTTTTTTTTCAAAAATAATGGAAACTATTATGAAAAACAGACTTATGGACTACTTAAATAAATACCAACTCCTATGCAAAGAACAGGTTGGTTTCGGGACTGGAAAGGGAACAGAAGCAGCTATAGAAAAATTTACCAGATTAGTTCTAGAAGCGATAGAAAGGAGAACAAGTAACAGGCATTTTCCTAGATCTCAGCAAATCATTTGACACAGTTGACCATGAAATACTACAAGGTAAACTTGTAGCACTAGGAATCAGGGGGGTTGTAAATAAATGGTTTAGATCTTACCTTACAGACAGAGTGCAGAGGGTGGAGATATCTCAAATTTCAAGTAGCTCAAATTATTTAGTGAAACATCTTTCAGATGAAGAATATTTGAACATTGGAGTACCTCAAGGGAGTGTGTTAGGGCCAATACTATTTCTTATTTATGTTAATGACTCCCCACGGTGGGTAATGCAAGGAG
This sequence comes from Schistocerca gregaria, assembly GCF_023897955.1. Lineage (NCBI taxonomy): Eukaryota > Metazoa > Arthropoda > Insecta > Orthoptera > Acrididae > Schistocerca > Schistocerca gregaria. The sequence goes on along the minus strand of NC_064923.1, from coordinate 314,210,557 downwards.
AAACAGTGTTGTTTGCTGATGACAGCAATATAATAATTACAGACAGGACACCAGAAATGGTAAATGTAAAAGCTGAGAAGGCACTTTTGGAAGTTCACAACTGGCCAAATAACAACAAAGTAACCTTTAATGTGATGAAGACTAATAACATAAATTTCTATATAAAGAAAAAACCAAATATGACAAAACTTACAAAATGAAACTGTAGAGTGTGTAGCCAGCACAAAATTTTTGGATATGTATGTTGATCAACAATTAAAATGGAATGAACATATTATGATGCTTGGGAAAAAAATTAGCACAGCATGCTATGCCTTATGAATATTAGTCACTGTGTGCAATAGTTCTTGCCAGAGAATGACATATTTCCCACACATACATTCTATAATAAGTTACGGCATAATATTCTGGGGTGCAACTGCCCAAAATGTGAAATATGTGTTCAGATTGCAAAAACAAGCTATCAATAATAAGCAAGAGTCACAAAAGAGCACACTGCAGTGAGCTATTTAAAAAGTGGGGTAGTCTGACAATCCCAAGTGAATATATCTTGCAAACTACAGTTTTTATTCACAAAAATATTGAGCAATACTTAGCAAACAGCTGCATACATGATCACCAAACCAGAAACAGTAATTGCTTGTACCTAGACAGAATGAATGAAACTAAAACCCAAATCACTATGTTTTACCAAGGTGTCAAGATATACAATAAATTGCCAAAAGAAATCAAAAGCATAAAGGAACTCTGTAAATTTAAAGCATTCCTTAAAGAATATTTCTTAAAAAATATTTTTTACTCGATTAGAGAATTCATGCAGCATAAAATTGGCATAAATAAATAATCAGGTGGACATTCTAGATTGTAATTTACTCATACAAGTATTAGAGGAGTCTTGTGATATATTTATTTTGATTGAAGCAGGTTCTTCTCCATTATGTAATTCAATAATAAATTCCATGTGTAATATACATATATATATATTATGAATTTATTATATATAGCTTGCATTTCATTACCTTATATGAGAAAATAATGTACAAATGTATGTACAATGACGACATCCATACAAAGACATTTGTTTATGGATGAAAAAAGAAATAAATACTGTGGTCACTATCCTCTCAGATTTCATTGTCCCAATTAACTACATTATTATTAATAATATCTACACTATTTTGCATGTTTCCATTAATCTCCCCATTATTGTCAACTTCCCTGTTGTTGTTAACCTCCCTATTATTCCTCATAATAATAATGCAGATGAAAAAACAATTTCCAAAAGTAAAAATTCAAGTAAGTTTTGCACTTACAGTTGGTTATCCAAGCTGTGTTTTCACATTAGTATCATTAAGCCGTTTGTAGAGTTACTCACTTTCTTCATTTTTCAGTTTTCAAAAAAATAGAATAATATTTCAATAAGCGAATTAACTCTGAAACAAAATACTAGATTACTTTACAGTATTACACTGCATTCCAGCTCAAAACACCACATATAACATTACTATACACTAATTTACTCATCATAGCTGGCAATCTGTCACAGCAGAAGTCCTGGAAAACAGCTAGTGTTAAAAAAAGTTATTTTTAAATAATTAATCCAGTATTATGTTTCCACTAAGCATTTATTACAATCTCAGAGTAAATAAAAGCATCTTGACAAATCTGAAATAAGTTGTAACATACTTACAATCATGAAATAAATCCTGGTCAACAAGCTACATGCTTTCTATCCAAATAGACTCAAAATACTGACCTCCTTTGCCAACATGGTTGTAACTATTTATACTTTCTTAACAATCCCAAGCAATCCTTGGCATTATTTACAATCATTTTTTGATTAATTAACAAATAAAATTGACATAGAAAAACAGAAAATACATATAAACATATGTTTATTCCAGAACAGCTTGTACACTACGATATTAGTACATGTCTATTATTTTATTTGGGAATAACTTCTCTAATATGTATTTTCAATAATACATTTTTATTTTTTATTATTTACTAGAGACTCCCTTCATGGGAATTGTTGTCTTCATTTACAGAGGTTCTACACATTAGTGTAATTGAGATTACATAATTATTTTCTCCATAACTTTTCCACAAGTATATATTTCCATGTACCTCTACGTCAGAAATTACTGTTTATGGTTAGAAATCAAGTGTTTAAATGGGTTTCAATTAGACTGTTATGTTTCATCTTTCACCATTTTTTTCATTCAAATTTTGCTTCATTGGCTACTTGAACATATTCCAATGGCTCAGAGTAATCCCTTATCGTGTTATGTCTGGTTGCTAGGGCAACACGCAGCAACTTCTTCTCTAGTTTTTGACTTAAAGTTCCCATGTTCTTGGGTCCTTGCCACATTCTAATGATTTGTGACGACTTTTTGAATAGGCCTTCTCTTCTAAAACTCTGCTCTTTCAGCAATCTACGTTGATGAATTTGGATCCTGTCCAGAATATAAATTCACACTTTAAATATGTATATGTGACTTTCTGAATTACCACCTATCGTCGAACATTAAAAACAAATTTAATTACATTTATAAAAGAGCTGGCTTAATAACCATGACTCTATTTCACACTAATCATAAAACAGGTCTTGCCTCTACCAAGGCTAGATTAAGAGTTTTCAGGATTACCTTCTCAACTGTTCTTTTTTCACATAACAACAGTCAGTGACACAATGTTCACAGAGTTGCATATAAACTCCGTGGTTCTTCCTTACACATGCACTAATACATCTATGAATTGTCCGACAGGTACTTGTCAGTTCCATTCCACCACCGCGTCTACCTTCTTCCTAGACTGATTTTAAACCTGCACACACAGACATGTGACACACAGTAGGTAGAATTTTACCATCCCACACTCATTTGTACTCCCAGGTTCAACCAAACTGCCCTTGTCAAAGATTTACTGTCCTACACTCGTAGTCTCTGCTGGAAATATCACTTTGCCACGAAGAAAAACAATCCTGATCCCACTCCTAATGATCCAACTCCCCAAGACACTATCCAAATTGAACCCTGCCTGCAACAGTTCCGTCCTCCATCACAGCGGGACCCACCTCCTCTTCCTCAAAATCACCCTCTCCAAACCTTCCAGGAATTTCTCACTTCCAGCCTTGCCTCTCAATCATTCTTGAAAAACCTTAATCCTACTCCCAACATCACCACAGCCGAAGCCCAGGCTATCCGTGATCTGAAAGCTGACCGATCCATCATCATTCTTCCGGCTGACAAGGGTTCCACGACCGTGGTACTTGATCGTCGGGAGTATGTGGCTGAGGGACTGCGTCAGCTTTCAGACAACTCTACATACAAAGTTTGCCAAGGTAATCCCATTCCTGATGTCCAGGCGGAGCTTCAAGGAATCCTCAGAACCTTAGGCCCCCTACAAAACCTTTCACCTGACTCCATCAAACTCCTCACCCCACCGACACCTCGCACTCCTACCTTCTACCTACTTCCTAAAATTCACAAACCCAAACATCCTGGCCGCCCCATTGTAGCTGGTTACCAAGCCCCCACAGAACATATCTCTGCCTACGTAGATCAACACCTTCAACCCATTACATGCAGTCTCCCATCCTTCATCAAAGACACCAACCACTTTCTCGAACACCTGGAATCCGTACCCAGTCTGTTACCCCCGGAAACCATCCTTGTAACCATTGATGCCACTTCCCTATACACGAATATCCCGCACGTCCAGGGCCTCGCTGCAATGGAGCACTTCCTTTCACGCCGGTCACCTGCCACCCTACCTAAAACCTCTTTCCTCATCACCTTAGCCAGCTTCATCCTGACCCACAACTTCTTCACTTTTGAAGACCAGACATACCAACAATTAAAGGGAACAGCCATGGGTACCAGGATGGCCCCCTCGTATGCCAACCTATTTATGGGTCGCTTAGAGGAAGCCTTCTTGGTTACCCAAGCCTGCCAACCCAAAGTTTGGTACAGATTTATTGATGACATCTTCATGATCTGGACTCACAGTGAAGAACAACCCCAGAATTTCCTCTCCAACCTCAACTCCTTTGGTTCCATCAGATTCACCTGGTCCTACTCCAAATCCCATGCCACTTTCCTAGACGTTGACCTCCATCTGTCCAATGGCCAGCTGCACACATCCGTCCACATCAAACCCACCAACAAGCAACAGTACCTTCATTATGACAGCTGCCACCCATTCCATATCAAACGGTCCCTTCCCTACAGCCTAGGCCTTCGTGGCAAACGAATCTGCTCCAGTCCTGAATCCCTCGACCATTACACCAACAACCTGAAAACTGCTTTTGCATCCCGCAACTACCCTCCCAACCTGGTACAGAAGCAGATAACCAGAGCCACTTCCTCATCCCCTCAAACCCAGAACCTCTCATAGAAGAACCCCAAAAGTGCCCCACTTGTGACAGTATACTTCCCGGGACTGGATCAGACCTTGAATGTGGCTCTCCAGCAGGGATACGACTTCCTAAAATCCTGCCCCGAAATGAGATCAATCCTTCATGAAATCCTCCCCACTCCACCAAGAGTGTCTTTCCGCCGTCCACCTAACCTTCGTAACCTCTTGGTTCATCCCTATGAAATCCCCAAACCACCTTCCCTACCCTCTGGCTCCTACCCTTGCAACTGCCCCCGGTGTAAAACCTGTCCTATGCACCCTCCCACCACCACCTACTCCAGTCCTGTAACCCGGAAGGTGTACACGATCAAAGGGAGAGCCACGTGTGAAAGCACCCACGTGATTTACCAACTGACCTGCCTGCACTGTGACGCTTTCTATGTGGGAATGACCAGCAACAAACTGTCCATTCGCATGAATGGACACAGGCAGACAGTGTTTGTTGGTAATGAGGATCACCCTGTGGCTAAACATGCCTTGATGCATGGCCAGCACATCTTGGCACAGTGTTACACCGTCCGAGTTATCTGGATACTTCCCACCAACACCAACCTATCCGAACTCCGAAGATGGGAACTCGCCCTTCAGTATATCCTCTCTTCTCGATATCCGCCAGGCCTCAACCTCCGCTAATTTCAAGTTGCCGCCGCTCATACCTCACCTGTCTTTCAACAACTTCTTTGCCTCTGTACTTCCGCCTCGACTGACATCTCTGCCCTTACTCTTTGCATTTAAATATGTCTGCTTGTGTCTGTGTATGTGCGGATGGATATGTGTGTGTGTGTGTGTGTGCGCGAGTGTACATCTGTCCTTTTTTTCCCCTAAGGGAAGTCTTTCCGTTCCCAGGATTGGAATGACTCCTTACCCTCTCCCTTAAAACCTACATCCTTTCGTCTTTCCCTCTCCTTCCTGAAGAAGCAACCATCGGTTGCAAAAGCTAGCAATTCTGTGTGTGTGTTTGTGTGTTTTGTTCATGTGCCTGTCTGCCGGCGCTTTCCCGCTTGGTAAGGCTTGGAATCTTTGTTTTTAAGATTTGAATAATTACTACATGCATAGAGGCATTCAAACAATCATTCTTCACTCGCTCCATATGTGAATGGAACAGGAAGAAACCCTAATAACTGGTGCAATGGGAAGTACCCTCTGCAAGCACCTAACAGTGATTTGCAGAGTATAGATATAGAGGTAGATGTAGATTTCAGTAGCTGTCATCCCTCTCGCACCAAAAAATCCCTTCCATACATCCAGGCTGCCAAGGGGCAGCTTTTCTACAGTGACAAGATCTCTCTTGCCCAGTTTCCTGAGGGTCTCACAAGGTGTATACAACCCGGGACAACCGGGAGATCTGGGAAAAACCCAGGAATTTGTTCATCTGGGAGAAAACTGGGGAACACCTGGGAATTGTTTGAATTCTGGGAAATTTTCATTGTTGTAGTTTTCAGTTAATTTTTTGTGATTTTGGCTGGTAAGAACCTATACTCGAACAAAGGATATCCCGCTACTGCAGAATAATTCTGCAGCAACAAAACATAAACAAGAGAAAAAAAAAGAAAACTAAAATGAAATTTAAGTTGCAAACGAAATGCACCATATGCAACAACAAAAAACGGTGCTCAGATGAGCGTCTGCAAACAGCAAAGTGTGTCAAAGGCTTTTGAAAGACTATGCAATGCTTCATAACAACAAATTGCCTTTGATGAGATTTGTTGGAGCAGCTGCAGGCGGATTGTCGAGTATGTGCAGTTGCTTCTGGTTACAGAAATGTGGCTGGCTGCTACTATCTAGTGTAGTCCTGGTTCAGAAATATCGTAGATCCATGGCTGATGCACAGAGCAGTCTGAGTTGTGTTGGGGAGGAGGGTTGTCTCCACGTGACCTGTGTTTACATTCAGTGTTTTTTGTTTTGTTTTGTTTGTTTGTTTGTTTGTTTGTTTCCTCCTTGTTTCTTGCTCTCACGTTAAATGAAAACAAAATGGATTTCTTTGGTCAGGAGCTAGCAAATTAATTAAAATATGTTCCCATAATTACAGAAGGCAAAAATGTGGTGTTAGTTTCAGATTTTATGTCCACCTTTCTGACAGTCAAGCATTAATTGCCTTGCAGAACAATGAAGTTATTTTTGTCAGTTTGCTAAAGAGATTTGGCTTCTATTAAATCTTTTCTGCTGAGGCAGTCAATTTATTTGAAACAAAGTGTTTAATTTCACACTTTGGCTAGTTTCAACTGTTCGCTGCATTTCAAGTGCACATGTGGCATTTGGCTATAATAAAGAACTAAACATGAGATGATACAGTACTGGTACTCCAAGAAAATTTGCGATACTCTTGCAGTATCCTCTGATGTCTTGTTTCTTTTATGTCATAATGTGAGGTCTTTTAATGTTTTACACATAGGAACATCAGGTTTCCTGTGTCATCGTAGCTGCGCAAGTGCGGTGATGCCTGTTATTTGGTGCTCTCTGGCAACTGCTGAAACGAACCTATTTCTGACAGGTCGTGGGAAAATATTGTGACTGGTGGTTTGAAAAGCATTACAGTCAAAGTAAATTTCTGTTTACGCAAGATGAACTATGTACGAGAATGTATGATGAATTTCTTAAATCACAAAGTGTTTGACTCTCATTTAAAAACCAACTCTTTGAGGACGACTGTTTAGAAGAATTTTGAGCCCAGAAGGTCAGACATTTACATCTTTATTAAAAATTTATTGGTACATTTGTGTGATGTGTCCTGAAGTGTAACATGCACAAAAAAGATCAACATTATATGTGGAAGCTTAGCTTCTCTTCCAGCTTCTTAATCTTATTATGTGAATGCTATGTATATTAATGTAAACCATTAACTTTCCTTACTTGTGTGTTCGCACTGCTTAAGAATGATCTTGCTATTGACTGACTGCATCACGTGTGTTATGCTGTCATCAGCTGGTGACATAACGTGACATGAGATGTGTCTGGCTTACAGAACACATCACAATCTCGATTTCAATGCTTCGGAAAGTGACATGTGGTTTTTGCTGGAATTCAGATTTATTTATTCTTAATATGAAAATATGCAGCGTACATGTTGCTGCACATCAAAGGTCTTTCCAAACGTGTTTTCCTCCCCTGAGTTTCATTTCTAAAGTGTCAGGAAATTCTACGTTGGTATATAAAACCATAAACATTCAAAGTATTGATGAGTTTTACAGTGCCGAGGAAGAGTATATTGTCACTTAACACAGAAAAAGTGTATTTTCATCTGGGAGAAAGTGAATTTTTAACTGGGAAATCCCGAATTTTTTTCTCCTTCTCCATGTACACACTCTGGTCTCATCAAGGCCTACACACAAGCACTGTTCCCCAGACATAGTCCACAAACAGATCTTCCATGCCATTTCCCCTTACACCCCAAAACCTCCCTCCAACTCCAACAGCCAGCCACAAACGAATGCCCCCTTCATCACCCAGTACCATCCCAGTCTTTGATTACCAATTGTCTTGCCCTGAATTGAGAGACATCCTGTGTCCCATACAAGATCTTTTCCAATGTCCCTAAAGTGGTGTTCCACTGCCCAACCAACCTCCACAACATCCTAGTCTACCCTAAAGCCTCTCCCACTCCCAACCCCTTGCCACAAGAATCACATAACTGTGCACGAACCTGGCACAAGACTTCTTCCCAAACCACTTACCCAGCACTTTCTATTGCAGTCCTGTCACAGGTTTATCCTACACCATCAGGGGCAAGACCACCTGTTAAAGCAGCCATGTTATTTACCAGCTCTGCTGTGATCATTGCACATTTTTTTATATTGGTATGACTACCACGCAGCTGTCCACCAGAATGAACGGCCACCACCAAACTGAGGCCAAGAGCAATGTAGACCAGCCTGTGGTACAACAGACAACTGAGCATAACATGCTTTATTTCAATGGCTATTTCACTACATGAGCCATCTGGATCCTTCCCTCCACAACTAGCTTTTCTGAAATGCATGAATGCCAGTTATTCTTTCAACACAGTCTCTGCTACTGTAACTATCCCAACCTCAACCTACAGTAACAGTGTGTCCGTACACCCTCCACCCAACAGTTTCCACCCCCTTTGTCCTATCATACCCTTCTCATTTTCGTCTCTGATCCTCTTTGTTTGCCACCCTTTGCCAACACACCCACCTGTCTATCCGCACTCCTCTTCTTTTTCGCTCCTTTTTCCACACCTTCCGGTCCCACAACCTCCTGGTGTTGCTCCTGTTCTAGTCCCTGCACACACTGCCAGATAGAATCTCTCCCCCCCCCCCCCTCCCCCCCAACCATACATTACTATTCCTTTCCCTTTCAGTGCAGACTGCTGCTTCCATCCCATCTGAAAGCTGCGTTCTGGCCCAAGCTGCTGGAGTTGTCGGTCATGCGGCCATGAAGTGTGCTTGCCTGTGTGTATGATCAGTATGTTCTTCTCGTTTGCTAATGAAGGCTGTGGTGAAAACTTTGTGTAAGTGTCTTTCAATTGTGTCTGTCTGCAACTTAACGTGTCACCTTTCTGGTCAGTAGCAATCAATCTTTTCCTACGTTGTTGGTATTTATACTTGGAGTTTCCATTGTTTCACCTCCAGATAATGTTGTCTCATGTGAAAGAAATGCTAAATCACAGGAACAAATCATAAGACCATTTGTTAATACAGTTCTCTATCTTTTTATTTGTAATCTGGCACTTATTAACATAGCCAATAAGCCCTACACTAAGTATTGCACCTAAGGAAAATTTATGTTTTAAAATAATTATTCCTGACCTTTCAGGGTATTTTAGGTGATCTGTTCCCTGGTGTTGAGATCCCAGAGCAGGATTATGGAGTCTTACAAGCTGCTATAATAACAGTAATGGAAGAGAATGATTTGCAGCCAGAATCATGTATGATTGCAAAGGTGATACAGTTCCACGAGACAATGATTGTTCGACATGGTGTTATGCTTGTTGGCCCTACAGGTGGTGGAAAGACAACTGTTATAAATGTTAGTACCGTAAGTAACAGTATCTTAGAAAGAAGAGTAACATATACATACACTTTTCAAAGCAAAAACCAACTTGAGCTGGGCCAACAGAGAACTAAATTCATAAATTCATTTGTATCTTCCAGAATTTTTTTAAAAGTTCTTCATCAGCAAAAGTAAAAGGAAATAATACATGGAGAAAAATGCACATATAACCCTTTTATTTTGCTCTCCTTTTTTGTGTCTATAATTACTATTAATAATTACAATTAATTTTGTTCTTGCAACTACAGTTTTACACATCTTGCTCAGCATTAAATGTGTCTGGTATTATTATTTTACATTCATTTTGAATTAAGATCAGTTACCCTATTTGGAATATTTGTATCTTTGTTTTTCTACTGTTGGTGTGTTTCATAAATAACAAATTAAAAATAAATAATAAGTAGAATATCTACAATCAGAGTAGTATAAATATCACAACTACATTGTTTTTTCTCTTTGGAATCATGTTGTTGAGGTTGCTCAGAAATACGAATAACATGGTCAAAAAGTGTGAGAGTCTCCAGAATCCCATACTCTTATCTCATAACTTTTTTATATTTCAGTATAATGTTATTTCTTAACTGTTCTGGAGCAAGATTAGGCTAGTAGCCATACAGCTTTCTGCTCTTTACCAATGATACTGGAAACAGGACATACAAGGAAAGTTCTGTGACGTGATCAGACTTGATTTGACTAAGCTGCGGAAGTTTCACTGGAAAGTCCTTACACATCCTCCATATAGTCTTGATCTTGGCCCATTTTTGGAGCCTTGAAGAAATTTGTGGACAACAATTTGGTTCAGATAAAGAGTTGCATGCCTGGATGCAGTTGTGGTTCCATTGGTCATGTGTTAGTCTGTTGGTCAGTTTTTCAACACCATGCTGGGAGGCAGCCCAACAGCTGACACAAAAGTATGAATCAGCATGAAATTTCATAATGAGAGATAATTGCTACTGGAATTAAAGGATGGATTCTTGTTGAAACTAAATTGGTGCCATGAACAGTCTTCCTTGCAGTATTAGAAAATTACAATGCAGCATATAAATACTGAAAGCACAAAAATGAATAATGTATCCAAGACAATTTTTCTTACTTTGTCGATGTAATTTTTAGGTTTGATTTTGCAGTAAACTTAGTGCTTGACAAAAAGTCAATTGTTCAGTTGTTAACATACAAATATTTGATAGAAGTCACTATTAAGTTACACTGTCATCATTAATTTACCTCTAATTTTCTGTGGTTGCTGATCATACTGTCCATCCTCTAAATCTTCATGATTAGCATATATATATTTTAAGAGGTCTTGCAGGATGGAAGAAATTATTGCCTCTTCTTATGACTGCAGACAAAAGTCATGCTTGTGAATGAATATTGGCATAATAAATAAAAATATTCTTTGATAAGTCTTTCTATAAGAAATTGTTCATATAAATTAATATTAGGAACTAGTTGTTAGGTACTATATAGCACCCACAAACATTTTTCCTTGAAGGCATTGACTGCCTTGCCTCACAGTGTAGTAATTAGTAGTGGCAATTACTTTTGCAGTAACAAACAGTTTACTTACTGTCTTCCCATTGGTCTCGCTTTCATTTGACTGCCTCTTATTAATGCAGCACAGCTCAGTATGCAGCATCCAGTACTAAATTACTTATTGCAGATGTTACTTTCCTCTCATCATTCCTGTATCTAGGTAACACAGCTTTAAGTGCTTCCCAAAATAGTATTGGGTGTGCACCGGTAGCACGTTTGAACATGTGGGAATGTTTGTTTAATGTTCTACCTGTTTCAGACTCTAAATCCTCCCACCAAGTATTATTACACTCGATTTTGTTAAAGTTCATTCTGTTTCACTTTTAATCTCCTTTTTTAAAAGAAGGTGTTCAGTTCTTTCCTTATTAAAATCTCCTTCAGTTTCTCTGTGACTTAATATTAGGTCTAATTTAATTCAGTGATTTTATCTTCACATGTAGTTACATGATCTTCAACTTCTTCAACCCATTACCTAGAGTCTCAAAATCACTTGATCCATCATTAAGACTTTCTTGTAACATATCCTTTTTTCCAGTAAATCTATTTTCCATATGCCCCATATGATTACAGAAATATTCTGTTGATGTCTATAACCTTGTTATTGCTTGAAAATTCAAGGTTACACTTAACTTAATTGATTTATTATCAACTGGCATCACCGTGACTAGTTTATATAATTATACACTAAAATCAGTTCACTTATTCTCACAATTTTCGCATCAAATTAATCAGGATTGACCCACCAGTTGTGCATTCTTCTTTTTGATTCCCACATACCAATTCCCTGATTGGTGAACCTTACACCCATTCTGCATCAGCTGACTGTGAAGGCACCAGTATCTGTTCCGCTCTGTCTTACTGTGCCAATGGCTCGTTTCTTGCACATGCTCAGTTGCACCTCTTTATTGTTGGAAAAATCACAATGGGTGGTAGAGCATAAGTCATTAGGAAACTGCAAATCTCCACCAATGAAAGAAATAAATAGTTTGCCCCTCTATTTATCTACTTTTGTTCTTTCTTTTCATCTCATTGTGCCAAATCTTTTAGCAATGAAATGCAAAGATTTGGTCATGAGTCATTTTCTTTGTCTCTAGTTTTTTTCTGAACTGACTCTTCATAGACCTGCCATTTAAAAGAATATTTTAATTATCTACAGTCTACAGTATTAATTCTTCATTAATTATTAGTAGAAACCTGTTCCTTTCTTAAAACTTGGTAGCATGACCTTAATTCTGTCAATTTGTAGATGTAGCTAAACAGTTGCAGATTTGTTTATTATTTAGTTTGAATAAAACCTGGCATATTTATTAACAGAAACTATCTTCCAATTCTTTGAAATTCTTCTCATTTAGTCACATATATGGTTCCCTGTAATTTTCAGTTCACATAATCTCTCTTCTGATAGAACAACAAATACAGTTGCCTATCAATCTTCAATTACCATTCAGTAGTTTTGTTTTGTAAATAGAAAATGTATTTTCTTGCTGCACTGTATTTTATTCTTCCAGATGTGTTTCACCTTTTCTCACTTTAAGCATCATCAGTGTGATCTATAATGATACAGTTATGATACACTTTTGTTTTCGTATGTATCATTTTTAGATTATAAAACAGTTCATTTCTTGCTTTTTGTGTAAATAAGGATTACTTACAGTTCTTAGGGTTTTTAGTTGGCATCTGCATTTCCTCTCATCTGGTCACATGCTGAAGGTCACACTGCCACTCTATTAACAAAACATAGCATGTTTTTTATGTTTTGAAAATTTTGTTTAAAAATGTGTTTGAAACATAAAAAGAAGCTTATGTTTAATAAACGTAGCAGCAGTGCAACCTCCAACATGTGATCAGATGAGAGGTATTGCAGATAACAGCTAAAAACACAAAGAACTCTAAATAATCACTCATTTACATAAAAAGAAAGAAGTGAACTGTTTTATAATCTACAATTAATACATATCAAAACAAAAGTGTATCATAACTGTACCATTATAGATCCCACTGATGATGACTTCTTATGAAGAAAGGGGAAATGGATCTGGTAGACTAAAATACAGTGCAGCAAGAGAAGGCACTTTTTATTTACAAAACAAATATTTGGGTCAAACATAAAGTCATTTTATTTTTGACCTCTGCTTAAGACAGTATTACTACTCAGGGTACATATTGGTTGAAAGCACCAATGATGGCTGTTAATCAGTTGAAATCAATTTGCAAAAGTGAATAAATAAAACATGATTTTGCAACTGGTTGCCGAATATTTGGTAATTTTATGGTTTATGGTCGCTGCATGACTTGGGAACCACATGGGGCCCACCATTCATAAACTCATCATGCATTGATTGTTTTTTGTTTTTTTTCTTGGCCTACCTCTCCAAGAAAATGCTAATTATCTTCAATATTAATGTCTTCTTACACTCTTATTGTCCTTCTTCCCTTTCAGAATAAATTCTTGACTTGACTAAATGCTCTTTGTAGCTCTTTGATGCTATGTCTCCGGGAATGTCACAGCTTATTGTTAAGGAGGGAATTTCGATGAATGGCATGATTTTTTAACAAATCTCTCAGTGATTAAGTTTGACCTATATGATTTGCTACCAGTAGACTTCAAAGTCCCAAAAGCTCAATGTCAGGTGTACCTCTGTGACATATGCAAACAATGCAATGCCTAAAAGGCAGAGAACAGAGGCCTGAAAGAACAATTGTCCTTGAGAATACAGTGGTAATGCCACAAGAAGAGTGTTGGCTTAGCAATGGCCACGTAAAGAAGTCGCTAGGGCAGCAGGGCATTGGCTGTGTAAAAACAGACCATGAGTGGCCACATGAGGACTGATTGGGTGCTGGCCAGAAGTGCCGAAATGGAAGGGGTGATGGCCCCCCACATGATTTATCAGGCAGTGGGGTGCTCTATTCAAGTTGCTGAAGTCAGTTGATATGTGAAGAGTTCTCAGTCATCCCAAGAGGGCCCCTGTGCAGAGCTGGCCAGGAGTCTGGACTGACAGTGGCAGTTGGATTTCTGGGAACTCAGTTGACATAGTCTGTACTCCATGTAGTCTGGGCCTGAATGTAGGCACATTGCAGTATTTGGTCTGGTTGTGTTTTAGTTCTGGCAGGAACAGTGTGTGACATTACATAAATAGAATGCAAATAGACTGGGACAGTTCCATACGGGTTTTTTGTATGCATTGTGATAGTGCACAGTGCAGTGGGATATATGGCACATGAACTGTTCTTTGGGAGAGTACATAACATTCCTGAGATATCACAAAAATTTGAATGATTTATACTTTTGATGATTATGTAGTAGAGCTGAAAGAGTGCATGCAAGAGATGCACTAATGCTTGAGAGAAAACAGAATGCACAGTGCAAGATAAGGAACACAGAGTATTATGATAAAACACAGAATCTGAAGCAGTTCCATTTTGGCAATATAGTTCTGTTGTTTGATGAGAGCCTGTGATCAGGCAGGTTCCTTAACGTAGATACACAGTGGCAACGACCATACACTGTAGTACGAATGAAGGGACCTAATTTTAAAAATCAGTATGAAATGAAATAAGTATCCTACAGTGCATGCCACCAGAATGAAGGAGTTTTTCGAGTTAGAGTAGCCCAATATGTTCCACATCTGTACACGCAATTAACAAAATTTCAGTTGTCACCCAGACTGTATTATGGCAACATGCGCAAGGTGAAAATTTACATTGTAACTTGAATAATAGTAAGTTATTTCAGCTGAAGAAAAAATTTAAACACACAGAGGTTCTTTCAAGGTGAACCATTGTAGAAAAAAAACAGGTCTGTGAACCTATGAAACATTAGGAGACCTTGCTTTTGGGATTACGCACATGTTACAGAGTACTAGCTAAAATGCAGAAAAAATATAAAAAAAGACCTGTTTACAAAATTATGGCCAATTAATAATTAAACTAGACTCTAAAATATTTTTCTTATAGTTTTAATTATGTAATGTATCTGTATAGAAATTGACAGATGTATTAAGATGATAATGTAGTAAAAATTTTATAATAAAATGTGGAAGTGTAATTATCAGATGGGCTTGCACAAAGTCATTTGGGCAATCTGGGCTTCTACAATGTCATTTAATAGCAGTGTAAGCTGTAATTATGTCCAAAGTAAGGACAATGTACTCAAATAACAAGATACCCAAATATCAACATACTAAAAATAAAAAAAAATTGTTAAAAGAATTTTATAACGATGTGGAGAGTTGCCAGCAAGGCTTACACAAGTCTTTTGTTTAATCATCCATGCTGCAGCAAACCCTGAGTGAAAAACATGTGAATCAAAAAGGAATAACAACAGCAATAGTGGGACATATGTAATTCAGTGTGGTAGCAGTAGATTGACAATGTGATCACCAACTTCTCAGACATAGCCTAGCTCTACACTGTAATTATAGTATGGTGTGAATGCTAATAAGGTGGAAGAGCTCTAAAGGTATAGTTAAACAATTATTGCTAAATAATTATTATCTGCAGAAACTAAATAATTATTATAATAGCACTTCTAAGTAATGTGCATATTAGTAATCTTGGGAAAGAAGTTATCTTCACTAATCTGTTATCACGGATCACCTCAGAATGAGGACATAAAAGGTTTTCTTAATTTTAAAGTTCACTTATGAACAAAAAATATTATAGGCACTAATAACATAGAAACAAAAACGAAATCAACGCCAACAAATATCAAAGCAATTCTCAATACTTTATCAAAAATTGTGTTTTCCATTGCCCTCATTTGTTTTAAACCCATTATCTTCCAATCAAATGGTTCAAATGGCTCTGAGAAGTATGGGACTTAACATCGGAGGTCATCAGTCCCCTAGAACTTAGAACTACTTAAAACTAACTTAACTAAGGACATCACACACATCCATGCCTGAGGCAGGATTCAGACCTGCAACTGTAGCAGTCATGCAGTTCTGGACTGAAGCACTTAGAACTGCTCAGCCACTGCAGCTGGCCTATCTCCCAAACCCCTTGGAGATGACACAGCCCACTGCAAACCACTGATGATATTTGTAGCACAATAGGGAGCATAATCTTGCTCAGAATAATATGCAAGAGCTGATTTATGATATATGCAGGTTTGTTTTAACACTAATGAGTCAGATTGCCTTGGGGCAATTGGTTATAAAAGCCATGCTTCTCACTCAATACAGAGTCATCTTTATCTTCAAGTGTACAGGTAACACATAAAAAACTTCCATTGAGATGTATGATCAATGAGATCTAAGGAAGGAAATTTGCTCTATGTGAGACATATCATTCATGGTTCAACTTTTCCAACTGCAAAGACATGGTTCAGGGCTAATGAAGGATCGAAGTGGGGAGACGCTTGAGAGATGATAGGCCTAGTTTCCATTAAAAGAAACAGGGTCTGTTGTTGTGGGATGTCTTACCTGGTGTGTGGTCAGTCAAATATGATATGATGATGGTAAGCCAAGTGTTGATGGCGTTGGTGTAGATGATGGTGGTGTTAATGTAACTGCTATGTATGGTGCTTGTGCACCTGTTACTGCTGGAGATGATTTTTCTGTTCTCGGATAGTATAGTTCAAATGGTGGAGGTACAGCTGGTGTTAGTGGTGCCAATGGTAGGAGAGCTGGGGCATCATTTGCAGGTATCTCAATAATTAGTGTGTGTATATATAACCTAGTGCATTTAATTGCTGTGGAGATGTATGTACTGCCCTGTCCATGAGTTAGTTAGGTGATGGAATTACAAGTGGACACAATGAATATGGAATAAAGCTGTATGTGTGGAGTACATGAGGACATATATAACTTTTGAGACATCTGTTGTGGAATCATCCATTTCTAGTCACAGTACAAGAGTATAGATGGACTGTTAAATAGATGATGAAAAATGATGAATTTTGAAGGTTATGGTATGGCCATGAAAGCAAACATTTAAAGTACAGTGAAGGTGCCAGAAGACAGCTGAGTAGTTACCAGAAACGCAGAGGCATTTCATGCAATGAGGTTGCCTACTACACAGATTAGAGCTGATGGTTACATCAGTGACAAGCTAGTAGCAGAATTGCAATACAGATAACTGGTGATGACTGTGGTTGCTACAAGATTGACATCTGATCATGGCAGCAATGACACATGATGGCACCAAAAAAGACATGCAATATGAACAGGATGTATAAGATTTTTTATTCAGTCATTGATATTGACCCTGAGAATAACTAAACTGATCATTTCATGTTTAAGTGGAAGATTTCAACTCTTGGGTGACACTTCATGAAAATGCATCATATCTCTTTTATTTCATATTATGACAGTATTTGAAGTGATAATCATTGTCATGAAAATTCCTCATCTCAAAAATTGAATTTTTTGCATATTTTTAATTTGTGAGGTATATCTTATTGATTATGGCACAATAATTTGATCATTGTAAAATCATATACTGATTTTTATATAATGGACCAACAATATATTTAATATTTAAAGGGGCTTCCAATTGTGCACTTTCAGGTTCCTTCCGACAGCTGGAACTGGCATCTAAAACATGATATTTTTAACCCACAATGTCTTTTACCACACAATAAAAATGCTTGCTGTGTGATTTGAGGTATGGTTTCCTGGAGACTGACACACTTTTTGTGGCTCATTTGCGTGCCTACATTTCCTGTTCTTGTATCAGATTGGATAACATAATACAAATTAAAATAAATTAATTTAAGAAATCAAATCATACCAAGTTTCAAAATACAGTACTGTGTTATACATGGCATGTATTAGGTAACATGGAAACTCATTGGCTAAAGCACACTGGACTCTCATTCAGGAGGATGATGGTTCAAACCCATGTCCAGCCATGCTGATTTAGGTTTTCCATGATTTCCTTAAATTGCTTCAGGCAAATACTGGAATGGTTCCTTTGAAAGGAAATGGCTAACTTCCTTCTCCATCCTTCCCTAATTCGATGGGACCAATGACCTTGCTCTTTGGTCCCTCCCCGAAATGAACGAACCAACCAAGTCAGCTATAATGTACCTATGATTTCCAGGATCATCCAGTGATATACCCAGGATTTCCATGATATGTGCATGATTTCCAATATCAGCCAGTGTCTATAATGAAAAAAGAATAATTAAAATCTTTTAGACCATAGCTCTCTCCTTCTCTCTCTCTCTCTCTCTCTCTCTCTCTCTCTCTACCTCTCTCCCTACCTCCTCTCCCCACCCACTCTGTGTGTGTGTGTGTGTGTGTGTGTGTGTGTGTGTGTGTGTGTGTGTGTGTGTGTGTGTTGTAACACTCATATTTTGCAACGATAAATTTCTAAGTTTGCAATAAATTGGACTTAATAGTAATTGCTTCTTTGAGAAAAAACAGTGTTGTAATTTATGTCTCTTTTAAGGTACTGAAAGATACGCTCACTAGATTACATGCTGATGGTGTACCAGGGCCTGTTTATCGGCCTGTAATAACGTATGTATTAAATCCCAAATCTGTAACTTTAGGAGAGCTTTATGGTGAAGTGAATTTACTAACAATGGAATGGAGAGATGGCCTCTTAGGAATCATGGTTCGCACTGCTGTTCAGGTATGTTGTTACTGTCTCACAATAATTTAGCGGTTTTAAAAGTGGAAAAAAATTATGATGGCAAATACTATTGTCTTTTAGTACTGATACAAGAGTAAACATTTCATGAGCAGATATTAGTCTCCAACTGAAAACTAGAGCTGTACATGAGATCTTAACACATTTTGTTATTGACATTGGTATACATCATCTTCATTGACAACACCCGTGATGTGGTACTATGAAGTCCTCCTTTGCACTTTATATGTTGTTCACAGCTCCATGTAACATCTGTTATGGCGTAGGATTGGCTGCTGATGAACTTCATATAAGGAGTACCTCAAAGAAGTGATAGTAAAATCATGGCAAATTTTTTTACCTGTGGTACTACCACCTTTATTTACAAGCCCTGACATATGTCTATTTTAAGTATTTGATCCAGAATTTGCTTACACTGAATAGCCAAAGATACTGGTACACAGGCCTGATATCGTGTAGGGCCCTCATGGGCACGCAGAAGTGCCGCAACACAATGTGGTGTGGACTCTACTAATGTCTGAAGCAGTGCTGGAGGGAATTAACACCATGAATCCTATAGGGCTTCCATAAATCTGTAAGAGTACAAGAGGGTGAAGATCTCTTCTGAACAGCACGTTGCAAGACATCCCAGATATGCTCAGTAATGTTCATGTCTGGTGAGTTTGGTGATCAGCGGAAGTGTTTAAACTGGAGCCACTCTGTAGCAATTCTGGACATGTGGGGTGTTGCATTGTCCTTCTGGAATTGCCCAAGTGGGCATGAATGGATGCAGGTGATCAGACAGGATGGTTACATTTGTGTCACCTCTCAGAGCCATATCTAGACATATCAGGGGTTCGGTATCACTCAAACTGCACCCACCTCACACCATTACAGAGCCTCCACCAGCTTGAACAGTTCTCTGCTGAAATGCAGGGTCCATGGATTCATGAGATTGTCTCTATACCCAGACACGTCCATCCACTGGATACAATTTGAAATGAGACCCACCTGACTAGCCAACATGTTTCCAGTCACCAGCAGTCCAGTGTCAGTGTTGACAAACCCAGGTGAGGCATAAAGTTATACGTTTTGCAGTTATCAAGGGTACACGAGTGGCCCCTTGGCTCTGATAGCCCATATCAATGATGTTTCATCGAATGGTTGACATGCTGACACTTGTTGATGGCCCAGAATTGAAATCTGCTGCATTTTGCGGAAGGGTTGCATTTCTCTCACATTGAACAATTCTCTTCAGGCATTGTTGGTCCTGTTCTTGCAGGATCTTTTTGTGATGTCAGAGATTTGATGTTTCACCTGAGTCCTGATATTCACGGTACACCCATAAAATGGTCAGAGATACTGTGTCCCATCACTCATGTGCCAACTATAACACCACAATCAAACTAACTTAAATCTTGATAACCTGCTATTGTAGAAGTGGTAATCAAATTAACAACTGTGTCAGACACCTCTTGTTTTATATAAGTGTTGCTGACCACAGTGGTGTATTCTGCCTGTTTATGTATCTCTGTATTTGAATATGCATGCCTATACCAGTTTATTTGGTGCTTCACTATACTTATTACATGGCTTTCTCACACATTGGAAAAAAAAGTTACATGTGTAGAGTATAATACGGACAACTTAAAATCTAACAGTGAAACATCTAGAGCATATATGTAATCTTTTGACTTTCAAGTGCCAGCATGAAGTCTTCTGATCTACAATTGTCTGGTCTTGTGGAGTCTTCCTTCGTGTTGTGTCTGATGGCCTGTGGCTCCCCACAATCACATAGTGGGAATGCTTGCCTCACTTAATTACTCCACTTACAAAAAAATATGTACAACTGCCTTTTTGGCTATCAAATTTGCTTAGCATTGACCATGTTTTGTGCGTCAAGTCAAATTGTGGTGGTTTTTGGGTGATACAAGGCTAGTTATTTCTTTTGTCACCCAGGCCATTCTTCAGTCCATGCGTTAGTAAGGTGGAACTCATCTTCCACAGGATCCCTTGCTGTTATTGTTAGTGGCCATCTAGAATGGAGTCAGCTATGATGACAGGGTAGAGCATACTAAGTTTTTGAGTGTACTTATAGATGAGAATCTTAAAAGGAAAATTCATATTTTGGATTTTCTGAAGTGACTATGTTCAGCAACTTTTGCAATAATAGCCAATTTTGAGGATATAGGAATTAGTAAGCTAATATACTTTGCATACTTTCATTCTCTGATGTCATACAGAATATTTTGGGGTAACTCAACACTTGACAAAACGTATTCACTGCTCAAAAGAAAGTGGTTAGAATAAAGAAGCACCCGTGGGTTGCAGAAGCTTGAATTTTGTGTGTGTGTTTGTGTTTATTTGTGTGTCTATCAACATACCAACGCATTCGTTTGCTATTGTTTTTAGATATATTTCCCCCCCCCCCCTCTCTCTCTCTCTCTCTCTATATATATATATATATATATATATATATATATATATATATATAATAGAAAGAAACTTTCACATGGGAAAAATATATTAAAAACAAAGATTCCAAGACTTACCAAGCGGGAAAGCGCCGGCAGACAGGCACAATGAACAAAAACACACAAACACACACACAGAATTACTAGC
Source organism: Schistocerca gregaria (assembly GCF_023897955.1). NCBI lineage: Eukaryota > Metazoa > Arthropoda > Insecta > Orthoptera > Acrididae > Schistocerca > Schistocerca gregaria. Next base: position 314,189,392 of record NC_064923.1, on the reverse strand, counting down.
TTTCGCAACCGATGGTTGCTTCTTCAGGAAGGAGAGGGAAAGACGAATGGATGTGGGTTTTAAGGGAGAGGGTAAGGAGTCATTCCAAACCCGGGAGCGGAAAGACTTCCCTTAGGGGAAAAAAAAGACAGGTGTACACTCGCGCACACACACACACACACACACACACACACACACACACACACACACACACATCCATCCGCACATACACAGACACAAGCAGACATATTTAAAGGCAAAGAGTAAGGGCAGAGATGTCAGTCGAGGCGGAAGTACAGAGGCAAAGAAGTTGTTGAAAGACAGGTGAGGTATGAGCGGCGGCAACTTGAAATTAGTGGAGGTTGAGGCCTGGCGGATATCGAGAAGAGAAGATATGCTGAAGGCCGAGTTCCCATCTCCGGAGTTCGGATAGGTTGGTGTTGGTGGGAAGTATCCAGATAACTCGGACGGTGTAACACTGTGCCAAGATGTGCTGGCTGTGCATCAAGGCATGTTTAGCCACAGGGTGATCCTCATTACCAACAAACACTGTCTGCCTGTGTCCATTCATGTGAATGGACAGTTTGTTGCTGGTCATTCCCACATAGAAAGTGTCACAGTGCAGGTAGGTCAGTTGGTAAATCACGTGGGTGCTTTCACACGTGGCTCTCCCTTTGATCGTGTACACCTTCTGCGTTACAGGACTGGAATAGGTGGTGGTGGGAGGGTGCATAACACAGATTTTGCACCGGGGGCGGTTGCAAGGGTAGGAGCCAGAGGGTAGGGAAGGTGGTTTGGGGACTTCATAGGGATGAACCAAGTGGTTACGAAAGTTAGGTGGATGGCGAAAAGACACTCTTAGTGGAGTGGGGAGGAATTCATGAAGGATGGATCTCATTTCGGGGCAGGATTTGAGGAAGTCGTATCCCTGCTGGAGAGCCACATTCAGAGTCTGATCCAGTCCCGGGAAGTATCCTGTCTCTAGTGGGGCACTTTTGGGGTTCTTCTGTGAGAGGTTCTGTGTTTGAGGGGATGAGGAAGTGGCTCTGGTTGTTTGCTTCGGTACCAGGTCGGGAGGGTAGTTGCGGGATGCGAAGCTGTTTTCAGGTTGTTGGTGTAATGGTCGAGGGATTCAGGACTGGAGCAGATTCGTTTGCCACAAAGGCCTAGGCTGTAGGGAAGGAACCATTTGATATGAAATAGGTGGCAGCTGTCATAATGGAGGTACTGTTGCTTGTTGGTGGGTTTGATGTGGACGGATGTGTGCAGCTGGCCATTGGACAGATGGAGGTCAACGTCAAGGGAAGTGGAATGGGATTTGGAGTAGGACCAAGTGAATCTGATGGAACCAAAGGAGTTGAGGTTGGAGAGGAAATTCTGGAGTTGTTCTTCACTGTGAGTCCAGATCATGAAGATGTCATCAACAAATCTGTACCAAACTTTGGGTTGGCAGGCTTGGGTAACCAAGAAGGCTTCCTCTAAGCGACCCATAAATAGGTTGGCATATGAGGGGGCCATCCTGGTACCCATGGCTGTTGCCTTTAATTGTTGGTATGTCTGGCCTTCAAAAGTGAAAAAGTGGGGAGTGTGCCTCAGGGATACAGATAGCCATACCGTAGGTGCAACCATAACGGAGGGGTACCTGTTGAGAGGCCAGACAAACGTGTGGTTCCTGAAGAGGGGCAGCAGCCTTTTCAGTAGTTGCAAGGGCAACAGTCTGGATGATTGAATGGTCTGGCCTTGTATCACTAACCAAAAGGGCCTTGCTGTGCTGATACTGTGAACGGCTGAAAACAAGGTGAAACTACAGCCGTAATTTTTCCCTAGGGCATGCAGCTTTACTGTATGGTTAAATGATGATGGCATCCTCTTGGGTAAAATACTCCGGAGGTAAAATAGTCTTCCATTCAGATCTCCAGGCAGGGACTACTCAAGAGGATGTCATTATCAGGAGAAAGAAAACTGGCGTTCTATGGATCGGAGCGTGGAATGTTGGATCCCTTAATCGGGCAGGTAGGTTAGAAAATTTAAAAAGGGAAATGGATAGGCTAAAGTTAGATATAGTGGGAATTTGTGAAGTTCGGTGGCAGGAGGAACAAGACTTTTGGTCAGGTGACTATAGGGTTATAAACAAAAAATCAAATAGGGGTAATGCAGGAGTAGGTTTAATAATGAATAGGAAAATAGGAATGCTGGTAAACTACTGCAAACAGCATTGTGAACACATCATTGTGGCAAAGATAGATACGAAGCCCATGCCTACTACAGTAATACAAGTTTATATGCCAACTAGCTCTACAGATGACGAAGAAATTGAAGAGACGTATGATGAAATAAAATAAATTATTCAGATAGTGAAGGGTGACGAAAATTTAATAGTCATGGGTGACTGGAATTCGGTAGTAGGAAAAGGGAGAGAAGGAAATGTAGTAGATGAATATGGATTGGGGCTAAGAAATGAAAGAGGAAGCCGCCTGGTAGAATTTTGCACAGAGCACAAGTTAATCATAGCTAATACTTGGTTCAAGAATCATAAAAGAAGGTTGTATACATCGAAGAATCCTGGTGGAGATACTAAAAGGTATCAGATAGATTATATAATGGTAAGACAGAGATTTAGGAACCAGGTTTTAAATTGTAAGACATTTCCTGGAGCAGATGTGGACTCTGACCACAATCTATCGGTTATGATCTGTAGATTAAAACTGTAGAAACTGCAAAAAGGTGGGAATTTAAGGAGATGGGACCTGGATAAACTGAAAGAACCAGAGGTTGTACAGAGTTTCAGGGAGAGCATAAGAGAACAATTGACAGGAATGGGGGAATGAAATACAATAGAAGAAGTATGGGTAGCTCTGAGGGATGAAGTAGTGAAGGCAGCAGAGGATCAAGTAGGTAAAAAGACGAGGGCTAGTAGAAATCCTTGGGTAACAGAAGATATACTGAATTTAATTGACGAAAGGAGAAATTATAAAAATGCAGTAAGTGAAGCAGGCAAAAAGGAACACAAACTTCTCAAAAATGAAATCGACAGGAAGTGCAAAATTGCTAATCAGAGATGGCTAGAGGACAAATGTAAAGATGTAGAAGCGAGTATCACTAGGGGCAAGATAGATACTGCCTACAGGAAAATTAAAGAGACCTTTGGAGAAAAGAGAGCCACTTGTATGAGTATCAAGAGCTCGGATGGAAACCCAGTTCTAAGCAAAGAAGGGAAAGCAGAAAGGTGGAAGGAGTACATAGAGGGCTATGTACTTGAGGACAATATTACGGAAATGGAAGAGGATGTAGATGAAGATGAAATGGGCGATACAATGCTGCATGAAGAGTTTGACAGAGCACTGAAAGACCATAGTCGAAACAAGGCCCCCGGAGTAGACTACATTCCATTAGAACTACTAACGGCCTTGAGAGAGTCAGTCCTGACAAAACTCTACCATTTGGTGAGCAAGGTGAATGAAACAGGTGAAATACCCTCAGACTTCAAGAATAATATAATAATTCCAGTCCCAAAGAAAGCAGGTGTTGACAGATGTGAAAATTACCTAACTATCAGTTTAATAAGTCACAGCTGCAAAATACTAACATGAATTCTTTACAGACGAATGGAAAAACTAGTAGAATCTGTCCTCGAGGAAGATCAGCTTGGATTCTGTAGAAATGTTGGAACACGTGAGGCAATACTGACCCTACGACTTATCTTAGAAGCTAGATTAAGGACGGGCAAACATATGTTTCTAGCATTTGTAGACTTAGAGAAAGCTTTTGACAATGTTGACTGGAATACTCTCTTTCAAATTCTGAAGGTGGCAGGGGTAAAATACAGGGAGCAAAAGGTTATTTACAATTTGTACAGAAACCAGATGGCAGTTATAAGAGTTGAGGGGCATGAAAGGGAAGCAGTGGTTGGGAAGAGAGTGAGACAGGGGTGTATCCTCTCCCCGATGTTATTCAATCTGTATATTGAGCAAGCAGTAAAGGAAAGAAAAGAAAAATTCGGAGTAGGTATTAAAATCCATGGAGAAGAAATAAAAACTTTAAGGTTAGCCGATGACATCGTAATTCTGTCAGAGACAGCAAAGGACTTGGAAGAGCAGTTGAACGGAATGGATAGTGTCTTGAAAGGAGGATATAAGATGAACATCAACAAAAGCAAAACGAGGATAATGGAATGTAGTCGAATAAAGTCAGGTGATGCTGAGGGAAGTAGATTAGGAAATGAGACCCTTAAGTATTAAAGGAGTTTTGCTATTTGGGGAGCAAAATAACTGATGATGGTCGAAGTAGAGAGAATATAAAATGTAGACTCGCAATGGCATGGAAAGCATTTCTGAAGAAGAGAAATTTGTTAGCATCGAGTATAGATTTAAGTGTCAGGAAGTCATTTTTGAAAGTATTTGTATGGAGTGTAGCCATGTATGGAAGTGAAACATGGACGATAAATAATTTAGACAAAAAGAGAATAGAGGCTTTTGAAATGTGGTGCTACAGAAGAATGTTGAAGATTTGATGGGTAGATCACATAACTAATGAGGAAGTAAGTATTGAATAGGACTGGGGAGAAGAGAAGTTTGTGGCACAAATTTTGTTGATGAAGTCTTTGGCTGAAAGCTTTACATAAGTGTCTTTTAATTGTACCTCTCAGCAACTTAATGTGTCTTCCTTACAAAAAGTAGCAACCTATCTTTTCCTGTGTTGTTGTATTTATATAGTTACTGATTTACAATTAATATCGGATTAAGTTACCAACTTAAAAGAAAACCAATAACTATAGAAATATTCAGTCCTATTTTACAATACTGCTATTACCTGTTATTTTCATAAATATGTAAAAGATTTTATATTTGGGGAATGTAAATTTATAGCTAAGACAAAGTTACTTTGATAGTAATCTGATATATAGAACTTCCTGGAAGCTTCCAGAACAATCCCCAAGGTATATACTATTCTTGCTTGTAGCCAATTCCATCAAACTCTATTCTGTATCACACAGAGAGAACAGGATGTGAAGATTTTTTGTTTGCTCTGATTAGAAAAACAATGGATCTGTTAATAACTTCCATGTGCATTTGGAGTTTATATTTGCCTTGTGATTTTGGACAGTGTGTGTAACTGTGAATTGATTTGTGTTGAATGAAAATAGCACATCATAATCTGGAAATTGGTTACTAAGCTTCTGCCACATCACTTCTACAACCCAGGACCTACTGAGACTATATAGCTATTGCCACCCTAGGATACTGACATCATTTGCAAGTTAAGTAAATAATTAACAATGTGGCTGAAGGAGATTCCTCTCTTGAATTTCGTCTAGAAACACGGCATGTGATCTGATTTACACTTAAAAGCAATGTTGTTTGAAACATAAAATTTGCACTGTTGAAAAATTACGGAAGTGAAACGATAACAAATGATCCCAAGATAACCTCTTACCTGTCACTCAGCAGTGGAAGAAATGATTTTGCAAACAAAAGAGTCTGAGTCCAGATAATCAACAAGAAGCTAGTGTTTATCTTTGGATTCTGAATCTTTCAGTGTAGCGTGTTCACTTTATCTTGTGATGTGATGTCGAAAAAACTGTGAACCACTACAGGGCTTCTGAAATTTGCTCTTGGAAAACACAATAACTATTGGTGGGCGTAGTGCTTCCTTAAGTGCAATAAGAAAAATTGATCACTCCAACAATACACTTATTGGAAACTGTAACTGTTAAGTTTGAAGGAATTTGCAACGCCAAATTTTGTGTCATAACTGGTATGGATTCAAGTGACACCAAATTGCAGAAAAGCCTGTCAAAATTCAAGGATTTTCTTAATTTCTCATATTATGAAAAACATGGAATTGTGTGTTGCTTTCAATTATGTACAATTTGTCCTTCTTGTTGTATATAAACTGTCTCTTTGTTTAAATGATGTAAGATACTGATACATTGTGTCTTTTCAGTTCTGTTTCTTACCATCATATGTTTTCTTCTACTTTAGTTATTTGTGAACTAACCAACAATTTATCCAAATATCTTGTATGTTCACAGTGTGAAGATGAAATACATCAGTGGGTAATCTGTGATGGTCCAGTAGATGCAGTCTGGATTGAGAATATGAATACTGTCCTAGATGACAACAAAATGTTATGTTTGGCAAACTCAGAACGTATAAAACTCACACCTTGGGTCCACATGGTCTTTGAGGTGCAAGATTTAGCACAAGCCTCCCCTGCTACAGTCAGTCGCTGTGGGATGGTCTATATAGATCCTGAAGAATTGCAGTATATGCCATATGTAAACACTTGGTTGAAGAATCTTGGTGCACCAATGCCGCCTGAACTTAAAGATTATGTCAAGCAGTTGTATGAAGGTTATGTTGACAAAGGACTGACCTTTGTCAAGAAAAACTGCAACCATGCAATAGCACAGGTATGTTGAAAGAGGACAGCATTTTCTTACAATGCAACTCTCAGCAAGTACACAGCCTTCTTGATATAGATAATAGATCTTAGCACCCTTCTTTCTTTATAAATGCACATAAATAATGTTATTAAAATACAACATAAGTCTTGTTTTCTAGTGATATGCACTGATTCATTCATTCATCCATGACGTTCTGTGGATGTCACCAGGAAGAAAAATCATTTGCATTGTGAAACAAGTCAAGATGTAAATTAACAAAAAGAAACATCTGCTAGCTGGTGTGCTGAATTGAAGAGAGTAATATGAAATAAATACGACAGAAGATGTTGATACTGTAGGGAAAGTAGGATGAAACATCTTGGCCTGGGTGTATGTCATGAAGATATCTTGAATGAACCTTAACCAAACAATGGCTCCTCTTTGGCTTAGTATGCCTCCTTCCAGAGCATTGCCCTCCACCTTCCTGCTGGCTCCATAAAGGCATCATCCATATAAAATCCACTGTCTACCAACACTACTTCATCTCTTATAGTTACCAAACTGTCATGTTAAAAAAGTGGTCTAGCCACCTGTGGATGGTACATCTGCAGTGACTAGCAATCACTTGCCCAATATGCTGAATATTTTATTAAAAAGCAAAAGGTCAGACTTGTCATCTTGAAACACGTTTTGATTTTTTCCCGTTGTTAGTCAACTTTGCAAAATCATCATCTGCAAAATTTCAGCTACTGACATGAGCTGGAAATTGGTCAAGAGTATATAAGAAGTATGAAAATTTTTGCACTTAAAACTGCCAGGTGTACAGCCCTGAATTCTCACACTGTGTGACACAGTGCACTCTTGCCTTGTCGCTGATTTGTGAGAGGAGTACCGAATTGTCACTTGAAAGTGGTCAAAACATAATTTAATATACATAGAGAAGTACAGTTACCTTTTATCCAGAATGCTCTTTCCAGATTGATAAGAAGTACATTTAATTAAAAGCCGGCCAGGGTGGCCGAGCTGTTCTAGGCGCTACAGTCTGGAACCGCGCGACTGCTACGGTTGCATCCTGCCTCGGGCATGGATGTGTGTGATGTCCTTAGGTTAGTTAGGTTTAAGTAGTTCTAAGTTCTAGGGGACTGATGACCTCAGGAGTTAAGTCCCATAATGCTCAGAGCCATTTGAACAATTTTTTAATTAAAAACGGGATTTCCAAAACATCAAAATTAATTTTGTTCTTTGCAAATTTTGTCAAAATATGAAATACCAATACAGTGTCCCAAATGTGTATTATTTGTGTGTCATTTACATTAATTAAACATAACATTTGATAGTGCTGTGACCCACAGACATTCATTCAGGTACTTACACAAAGTGTAACATAAGGCAGGAGTCCTTCCTATTGTCAATGTATCTGAGGAGTACCATGAACAGTTCATCATAGTTTAAAAGCTAAGAAGAGGAACACTGATACCTGTGATTGCAGCTTAATGATATAGTTTGAGTGGTGGGCTGAAAACTACATTGATTTATCCAAAATCATTTTCTTTGTTAATGATGCAAAAAATGTCTGCCAATGCCAGAAAAATCTCTGTCTAGCGGAAGACATATACACTATGGGAAGTCCAGGATGGTATAACAATAATATTATCAAAAAGATAGATTGTTACTCATTATACAGAAGATACATTGAGTCACAGGCAGCCGCAACAAAACGTCCACCATACAGTTTAGCTTTTGGCCTTGTGGTGAAGTAGAAAACACACACAGACATTCACACAAGCACAACTCTCATACATGGAATCACTGTCTCTGGCCACTGTGACCTGACTGAGTTATAACAGTTCCCAATGGGAACAACAATATAGTATGGGTTGTGGGAGTGAGGAGAAATTACGGGGCAAGGAGCTGAAGAAAGCAGGGTGGTGTGGAGGATGGTGTAGTTCTGCTCGGGGAACATGCAGGGACAAGGCAAAAGCAGGTTAGAGCTGCTAGATGCAGTTGGTACATGCGCGGCAGGGGGAGGGGGGCGGGGGGCAGAACCATGAACATAAGCCCCTGGCGTTGACCTTTGCTAGTCCCTGTTCTTCACTTACCCTTGCTGTTTCCTGCTTCCACTCCAGTATGACATAGCCTGTATTCTGCCACACATCCACTTGTCCTTCAGGTCTGCTGCTTGTAGCCATTTATTTCCATCTTCATTCAGCTAATTCTTTGTCCAGCAATGAAATTTTAGCTCCTGACTTTTCTTTTGGATGCAGCTGATAATCAAATGTGTGACTGTCATTTTATGAAAATAATTATCTTCAATTTCTTCATGTCACTGAACCATAGTCTGTCACATAAAGTGTTTCATTTTTATTTGTAACTAAATGTATGCACTATTTCAGTGTTTGTCTATACCATGAAACTCAATTTACAAAACAATTTTTGGAGCAAGATTTTTGGTTAGAACAAAGCAAGTGCTTCCAAAAACAAATATTAACTTCTTTTCTTAACATAGCTGTGAAGACAGATTATTGTTCTATGAGTATTGCCTTGATGAGACAGCCCACATTCCCCTGATCATCTACAGTCCACTCACTGTAACAACAGATAGTAAATGGAGGGGTATCCATCTCGTAGATGCAAATGTCAAACCAGGAAATACACATTTTTGTGATTTTGTATAGGTAATTTCTAGTTTGTATCAGCAGCTTAAATTTAGTATATGGGTTTTCAGTAATGTTAAGTATGAGTGGTAAAATACTCATTGGAGGTTTTTACATGACAAGTCTGACCCTTTGCGTGTATGAGTCTTCATAGATAGCTAACCCTCCAAATATAGATCTTGATTAGATACCCTATGTAAGGCTCTTCCAATGCTACCTCATCAGGCAGGGGCACTCGCAAGACCATTCCTCTCACCTAAGGGCTCATATAGGTAATGTATACATCCCACCAGATATTATTGCATGCATTCTTGCATTCTACGCATTCATGACATACTTGGCCACCACTAGCCATCTGAGCATGGGCAGTAAAATATAAACACTACTGCTATGATCCTGCTCCAAGACTGCCAGCACATCACGTGTTTGCCTACCTGTGCCCATGTCTGTGCTGTTACTCCCAGGAGGGCACTGGTCGAGAACAGCTTGTTCATATCTACAGTGTCCTAAGTTCTCCACCCACCCCTTCAAACAATGTATGAAGAGCATCCTGTCAATATCCAATCCAATGTCAGCCCATGCTGGAACAACTAAACTGAATCTGTCAGTGCTTTCACACACATCTACTCCCAAATCCTTTCCAGATGGGTCATGTACCTGTGGAAAAGCTAAGTTTAGCATATCAAATGTAGTGTCATCTGCAAAAACAGCCATGTCAAATGCCAATTCCACTGTAATTTTTGTACAGTGTTTTCCATGGGCCCAATTTACAATCTACTATTTTTATTAATAGTTATTGATAATCACATCCGCTGTGTTATTACACATTATCAGGTTGTGTTGTGCCAAAAGATGTGCTAAGAACAAAATCAGTCACCATGCAATAAAGTTAGTTAGGTTCATGTTCCATGGATCATGTCATGTGATATATCATAATTATGTGGAACGTGTCATTTTCCATTCACACTGTAAATATGGGTACATGCTAAAATATATTAAAAACAAAGATTCCAAGACTTACCAAGTGGGAAAGTGCCGGCAGACAGGCACATGAACAAAACACACAAAACACACACAGAATTACTAGCTTTCACAACCGATGGTTGCTTCTTCAGGAAGGAGAGGGAAAGACGAAAGGATGTGGGTTTTAAGGGAGAGGGTAAGGAGTCATTCCAATCCCGGGAGCGGAAAGACTTCCCTTAGGGGAAAAAAAGGACAGGTGTACACTCGCACACACACACATATCCATCCGCACATACACAGACACAAGCAGACATATTTAAAGGCAAAGAGTAAGGGCAGAGATGTCAGTCGAGGCGGAAGTACAGAGGCAAAGAAGTTGTAGAAGACAGGTGAGGTATGAGCGACGGCAACTTGAAATTAGCGGAGGTTGAGGCCTGGCGGATATCGAGAAGAGAGGATATACTGAAGGGCGAGTTCCCATCTCCGGAGTTCGGATAGGTTGGTGTTGGTGGGAAGTATCCAGATAACTTGGACGGTGTAACACTGTGCCAAGATGTGCTGGCCGTGCATCAAGGCATGTTTAGCCACAGGGTGATCCTCATTACCAACAAACACTGTCTGCCTGTGTCCATTCATGCGAATGGACAGTTTGTTGCTGGTCATTCCCACATAGAAAGCGTCACAGTGCAGGCAGGTCAGTTGGTAAATCACGTGGGTGCTTTCACACGTGGCTCTCCCTTTGATCGTGTACACCTCCCGGGTTACAGGACTGGAGTAGGTGGTGGTGGGAGGGTGCATAGGACAGGTTTTACACCGGGGGCGGTTGCAAGGGTAGGAGCCAGAGGGTAGGGAAGGTGGTTTGGGGACTTCATAGGGATGAACCAAGTGGTTACGAAGGTTAGGTGGATGGCGGAAAGACACTCTTGGTGGAGTGGGGAGGAATTCATGAAGGATGGATCTCATTTCGGGGCAGGATTTGAGGAAGTCGTATCCCTGCTGGAGAGCCACATTCAGAGTCTGATCCAGTCCCGGGAAGTATCCTGTCACAAGTGGGGCACTTTTGGGGTTCTTCTGTGAGAGGTTCTGGGTTTGAGGGGATGAGGAAGTGGCTCTGGTTATCTGCTTCTGTACCAGGTTGGGAGGGTAGTTGCAGGATGCGAAAGCTGTTTTCAGGTTGTTGGTGTAATGGTCGAGGGATTCAGGACTGGAGCAGATTCGTTTGCCACGGAGGCCTAGGCTGTAGGGAAGGGACCGTTTGATATGGAATGGGTGGCAGCTGTCATAATGGAGGTACTGTTGCTTGTTGGTGGGTTTGATGTGGACGGATGTGTGCAGCTGGCCATTGGACAGATGGAGGTCAACATCTAGGAAAGTGGCATGGGATTTGGAGTAGGACCAGGTGAATCTGATGGAACCAAAGGAGTTGAGGTTGGAGAGGAAATTCTGGAGTTGTTCTTCACTGTGAGTCCAGATCATGAAGATGTCATCAATAAATCTGTACCAAACTTTGGGTTGGCAGGCTTGGGTAACCAAGAAGGCTTCCTCTAAGCGACCCATAAATAGGTTGGCATACGAGGGGGCCATCCTGGTACCCATGGCTGTTCCCTTTAATTGTTGGTATGTCTGGTCTCCAAAAGGAAGAAGTTGTGGGTCAGGATGAAGCTGGCTAAGGTGACGAGGAAAGAGGTTTCAGGTAGGGTGGCAGGTGATCGGCGTGAAAGGAAGTGCTCCATTGCAGCGAGGCCCTGGACGTGCGGGATATTCGTGTATAGGGAAGTGGCATCAATGGTTACAAGGATGGTTTCCGGGGGTAACAGACTGGGTACGGATTCCAGGTGTTCGAGAAAGTGGTTGGTGTCTTTGATGAAGGATGGGAGACTGCATGTAATGGGTTGAAGGTGTTGATCTACGTAGGCAGAGATACGTTCTGTGGGGGCTTGGTAACCAGCTACAATGGGGCGACCAGGATGTTTGGGTTTGTGAATTTTAGGAAGTAGGTAGAAGGTAGGAGTGCGAGGTGTTGGTGGGGTGAGGAGTTTGATGGAGTCAGGTGAAAGGTTTTGTAGGGGGCCTAAGGTTCTGAGGATTCCTTGAAGCTCCGCCTGGACATCAGGAATGGGATTACCTTGGCAAACTTTGTATGTAGAGTTGTCTGAAAGCTGACGCAGTCCCTCAGCTACATACTCCCGACGATCAAGTACCACGGTCGTGGAACCCTTGTCAGCCGGAAGAATGATGATGGATCGGTCAGCTTTCAGATCACGGATAGCCTGGGCTTCGGCTGTGGTGATGTTGGGAGTGTGATTAAGGTTTTTCAAGAAAGATTGAGGGGCAAGGCTGGAAGTGAGAAATTCCTGGAAGGTTTGGAGAGGGTGATTTTGAGGAAGAGGAGGAGGGTCTCGCTGTGATGGAGGACGGAACTGTTGCAGGCAGGGTTCAATTTGGATAGTGTCTTGGGGAGTTGGATCATTAGGAGTGGGATCAGGATTGTTTTTCTTCGTGGCAAAGTGATATTTCCAGCAGAGACTACGAGTGTAGGACAGTAAATCTTTGACAAGGGCAGTTTGGTTGAACCTGGGAGTGGGGCTGAAGGTGAGGCCTTTGGATAGGACAGAGGTTTCGGATTGGGAGAGGGGTTGGGAGGAAAGGTTAACTACTGAATTGGGGTGTTGTGGTTCCAGATTGTGTTGACTAGAATTTTGAGGTGTTGGGGGGAGTGGAGCTGGAAGTGGGAGATTGAGTAGATGGGAGAGACTGGGTCTGTGTGCAATGAGAGGAGGTTGAGGTTTGTTGGAAAGGTTGTGGAGGGTGAGTGAGTTGCCTTTCCGGAGGTGGGAAACCAGGAGATTGGATAGTTTTTTGAGGTGGAGGGTGGCATGTTGTTCTAATTTGCGGTTGGCCTGTAGGAGGATGCTATGTGCAGCCGGTGTGGATGTGGGAGAGGAAAGATTGAGGACTTTGATTTGGGATAGGAGTTGACGGGTGTGTTCATTGGCCGCGTCGATGTATAGGTGAAGGATTAGGCGGGTGAGGGCTATGGATTGTGCTGTTTGGAACTGGTATAAGGACTGATGGAAAGAAGGATTGCAGCCAGAGATGGGAATTTTAAGTGTGAGGCCTTTGGGAGTAATGCCAAATGTCAGACAAGCCTGAGTAAATAAAATATGGGAGCGTAATCTGGCTAGGGTGAAGGCATGTTTGCGGAGGGAATGTAAATAAAATTTAATGGGGTCGTTGTAGGGATGTTGTGAGGTTGACATGGAATTAATAGGTGGAAAGGGTAATATGAGGTTAAAGTGAAAGTAAATAGAGATTTATATAGGGAGAGATAAAGGTGTGAAAAAAGTCGAAAAAGTGTTGGTTTGAGATGAGCTATGTTGATCATGTGCTAAACTTAGGTTGGCGAACAACAATGGGTGCAAAGGTTGGGTAGTTATGTTGTCTCCAGATCACGTTAAAGGGTGGGGAAATTCAAGAAAATTTCGAAAAAAAAATTTTCGAAAAAAGTTTCGAAAAAATAATTTGCGAAAAAATAAAATTCGAAAAAAATTTTCGAATAAAATCTCGAAGAATATGTGTGTAAATGTATTCAAAGGACTGGTTATGTACTGGCAGGTTATGGTAATGAGGCTAACAATTGTTTGATGAAGAAATAATAACGTGTAAACCTGTGGGAAGCTGCTAAAAAATGATCGGTTATGTGGGAAAAACGGGAATGGAAATAAAACGAACGTTGTTGGAAAAAACTGAGATGGTTGTGTAATAGGTGAAAGGAACTGAAGCTGTGAAATAGTATTCACGAGTTTACACGAAATGTTTGTAAACTGGGAACAATGGATTTTATAGCAGCGGTTATGTTGAAAGCGTTGAAAATTTTAGGTTATGGTTTGGAAGTAAATTACGTATTATTGAGTATAATTAGGCAGGATAAAATGTATGGTAGATTACGGAAAAATGGAAGATGAATACAAAGTGAAACTTCTTGTACAAACGAAAAGATAAAGTAAGACGATAGAGAAGATTTCGAAATGCAACAGAGACAATAACAAACGTAATTGTTGGGTTCAAATTAATGATGATGTAAATAAAATAGAAAGAAACTTCCACATGGGAAAAATATATTAAAAACAAAGATTCCAAGACTTACCAAGCGGGAAAGCGCCGGCAGACAGGCACATGAACAAAACACACAAAACACACACAGAATTACTAGCTTTCACAACCGATGGTTGCTTCTTCAGGAAGGAGAGGGAAAGACGAAAGGATGTGGGTTTTAAGGGAGAGGGTAAGGAGTCATTCCAATCCCGGGAGCGGAAAGACTTCCCTTAGGGGAAAAAAAGGACAGGTGTACACTCGCACACACACACATATCCATCCGCACATACACAGACACAAGCAGACATATTTAAAGGCAAAGAGTAAGGGCAGAGATGTCAGTCGAGGCGGAAGTACAGAGGCAAAGAAGTTGTAGAAGACAGGTGAGGTATGAGCGACGGCAACTTGAAATTAGCGGAGGTTGAGGCCTGGCGGATATCGAGAAGAGAGGATATACTGAAGGGCGAGTTCCCATCTCCGGAGTTCGGATAGGTTGGTGTTGGTGGGAAGTATCCAGATAACTCGGACGGTGTAACACTGTGCCAAGATGTGCTGGCCGTGCATCAAGGCATGTTTAGCCACAGGGTGATCCTCATTACCAACAAACACTGTCTGCCTGTGTCCATTCATGCGAATGGACAGTTTGTTGCTGGTCATTCCCACATAGAAAGCGTCACAGTGCAGGCAGGTCAGTTGGTAAATCACGTGGGTGCTTTCACACTTGGCTCTCCCTTTGATCATGTACACCTTCCGGGTTACAGGACTGGTGTAGGTGGTGGTGGGAGGGTGCATAGGACAGGTTTTACACCGGGGGCGGTTGCAAGGGTAGGAGCCAGAGGGTAGGGAAGGTGGTTTGGGGATTTCATAGGGATGAACCAAGAGGTTACGAAGGTTAGGTGGACGGCGGAAAGACACTCTTGGTGGAGTGGGGAGGATTTCATGAAGGATGGATCTCATTTCGGGACAGGATTTTAGGAAGTCGTATCCCTGCTGGAGAGCCACATTCAAGGTCTGATCCAGTTCCGGGAAGTATCCTGTCACAAGTGGGGCACTTTTGGGGTTCTTCTGTGAGAGGTTCTGGGTTTGAGGGGATGAGGAAGTGGCTCTGGTTATCTGCTTCTGTACCAGGTTGGGAGGGTAGTTGCAGGATGCGAAAGCTGTTTTCAGGTTGTTGGTGTAATGGTCGAGGGATTCAGGACTGGAGCAGATTCGTTTGCCACGAAGGCCTAGGCTGTAGGGAAGGGACCGTTTGATATGGAATGGGTGGCAGCTGTCATAATGGAGGTACTGTTGCTTGTTGGTGGGTTTGATGTGGACGGATGTGTGCAGCTGGCTATTGGACAGATGGAGGTCAACATCTAGGAAAGTGGCATGGGATTTGGAGTAGGACCAGGTGAATCTGATGGAACCAAAGGAGTTGAGGTTGGAGAGGAAATTCTGGAGTTGTTCTTCACTGTGAGTCCAGATCATGAAGATGTCATCAATAAATCTGTACCAAACTTTGGGTTGGCAGGCTTGGGTAACCAAGAAGGCTTCCTCTAAGCGACCCATAAATAGGTTGGCATACGAGGGGGCCATCCTGGTACCCATGGCTGTTGCCTTTAATTGTTGGTATGTCTGGCCTTCAAAAGTGAAGAAGTTGTGGGTCAGGATGAAGCTGGCTAAGGTGACGAGGAAAGAGGTTTTAGGTAGGGTGGCAGGTGATCGGCGTGAAAGGAAGTGCTCCATTGCAGCGAGGCCCTGGACGTGCGGGATATTTGTGTATAGGGAAGAGGCATCAATGGTTACCAGGATGGTTTCTGGGGGTAACAGACTGGGTACGGATTCCAGGCGTTCGAGAAAGTGGTTGGTGTCTTTGATGAAGGATGGGAGACTGCATGTAATGGGTTGAAGGTGTTGATCTACATAGGCAGAGATACGTTCTGTGGGGGCTTGGTAACCAGCTACAATGGGGCGGCCAGGATGTTTGGGTTTGTGAATTTTAGGAAGTAGGTAGAAGGTAGGAGTGCGAGGTGACGGTGGGGTGAGGAGTTTGATGGAGTCAGGTGAAATGTTTTGTAGGGGGCCTAAGGTTCTGAGGATTCCTTGAAGCTCCGCCTGGACATCAGGAATGGGATTACTTCGGCAAACTTTGTATGTAGAGTTGTCTGAAAGCAGACGCAGTCCCTCAGCCACATACTCCCGACGATCAAGTACCACGGTCGTGGAACCCTTGTCAGCCGGAAGAATGATGATGGATCGGTCAGCTTTCAGATCACGGATAGCCTGGGCTTCGGCTGTGGTGATGTTGGGAGTGGGATTATGAAAACAGCTTTCGCATCCCGCAACTATCCTCCCAACCTGGTACAGAAGCAGATAACCAGAGCCACTTCCTCATCCCCTCAAACCCAGAACCTCTCACAGAAGAACCCCAAAAGTGCCCCACTTGTGACAGAATACTTCCCGCGACTGGATCAGACCTTGAATGTGGCTCTCCAGCAGGGATACGACTTCCTAAAATCCTGTCCCGAAATGAGATCCATCCTTCATGAAATCCTCCCCACTCCACCAAGAGTGTCTTTCCCCGCCGTCCACCTTACCTTCGTAACCTCTTGGTTCATCCCTATGAAATCCCCAAACCACCTTCCCTACCCTCTGGCTCCTACCCTTGCAACCGCCCCCGGTGTAAAACCTGTCCTATGCACCCTCCCACCACCACCTACTCCAGTCCTGTAACCCGGAAGGTGTAAACAATCAAAGGGAGAGCCACGTGTGAAAGCACCCACGTGATTTACCAACTGACCTGCCTGCACTGTGACGCTTTCTATGTGGGAATGACCAGCAACAAACTGTCCATTCGCATGAATGGACACAGGCAGACAGTGTTTGTTGGTAATGAGGATCACCCTGTGGCTAAACATGCCTTGATGCACGGCCAGCACATCTTGGCACAGTGTTACACCGTCTGAGTTATCTGGATACTTCCCACCAACACCAACCTATCCGAACTCCGGAGATGGGAACTCGCCCTTCAGTATATCCTCTCTTCTCGATATCCGCCAGGCCTCAACCTCTGCTAATTTCAAGTTGCCGTCGCTCATACCTCACCTGTCTTCTACAACTTCTTTGCCTCTGTACTTCCGCCTCGACTGACATCTCTGCCCTTACTCTTTGCCTTTAAATATGTCTGCTTGTGTCTGTGTATGTGCGGATGGATATGTGTGTGTGTGCGAGTGTACACCTGTCCTTTTTTTCCCCTAAGGGAAGTCTTTCCGCTCCCGGGATTGGAATGAATCCTTACCCTCTCCCTTAAAACCCACATCCTTTCGTCTTTCCCCCTCCTTCCTGAAGAAGCAACCATCGGTTGCGAAAGCTAGTAATTCTGTGTGTGTGTTTGTGTGTTTTATTCATGTGCCTGTCTGCCGGCACTGCTTGGTAAGTCTTGGAATCTTTGTTTTTAACATATTTTTCCCATGTGGAAGTTTCTTTCTATTTTATTTACATCATCATTAATTTGAACCCAACAATTACGTTGGGTACATGCTAAACATTTCTGGGGGGTTTTATGAAAAAAAATACTGATTTCAGTTATTAATTTTATACCCACCAACTTTTAGACATTACATGGAACAAAAGGTGTTGTCAAGGAGAAATTTTTTTGTTATATTTTCTAAATTTTACTTTGTTGCTTGTCACACATTGTATATCACTGAGTAAGTGACCAAAAATTTTAGTTGCAGCATTGCACACCTCTTTTTGTACTGATGACAAACTTAATGTGGAGTAATGGATTTCATTTTTCCTTCTGGTACTGTAACTATTTACATCATTGTTCCTTTTGAACTGTTGTGGATTACTTACAACAAAGTTCATAAGAGAATAAATATGCTGTCAATCAGTAGTCAGAATGCCCAGATCCTTAAACAGGTGTTTACAAGATGATCATGGGTGAGCACCATGTATTTTTCTTACAGCACATTTTTGAACAAGGAGGACTTTCTTTCTTAAAGATGAGTTACCCCAGAACATTATTGCACGTGACATTATTGAATGAAAACATCCAAAATATGTCAACTTACTGATTTGTCTCTCCCCAAGATTTTCAATGATTCTAAGTGCAAATGTGGCTGAATTAAACTGTTTTAGAAATTCCAAAATGTGTTTTTTCCAGTTTAAATTCTCATCAGTATGGGAAACTAAAAATTTTAATGCTTTCACCCTATTTATTATTTCCTCACCATATTTTACACTTACTATTGGTGTAGTACCCATAGATGTGCAGAATGGAATACTGTATGTTATGCCTCTTTTAAATTGAGGGTGAGATCATTTGCAGAACATACAGTTGACGATACTTCTAACAATGCTGTTTAATTTTTCCTCTATTTCCATATGTATGCTTGGTGTGATTACAACACCAGTGTCATCTACAAAAAGAACTAATTCTGCTTGTTATATTTCGGTGTAAGATTGTTTACATACAAGAGGAACAATAATGGACCTATGATTGAGCTTTGGGAACCCCATAGGTGGATTCTCCCTAGTCAGAATTACATCTGTGGACTATATTGGTTGAATTATTAAATACAGCTTTCTGCATTCTTTTGTCTAATATGACATTATCAATTATTTGCTACACTATCAATCACATAATACTTCAATTCATCTGGGAGAATGCTGTGATTCACATAGTCAGATACTTTACATAGGTCATAGAAAATACCAACCAGCACCATTTTATTATTCAATGCTTGCTAAATTTGATGAATGATCATGTAAATGTCAACCTCATTAGAACAATTCTTCTGAAACCCAAACTGTGAATTGCTAAGGCTATTACTGTTTCTAAGCTGAGATACTATTGTAGAATACATCACCCTCTGAAAAATTTTGGAAAATGATATGAGCATTGAAACCGGTTGGTACTTATTGACATCTCTCTTATCACTTTTCTTAAAGAGGGCTTGTCAAGAGCATATTCCTTTATCTCTGGAAAAATACCTTGAGTTAGTGATGCATTGCATATTTCAGATAAGACTGAGCTCATTATATAGGAACAGATCTTTAATACTGTATTGGAAACACCACCAAAACAAGCCAATTTTTTATTTTTGAGAGAATGTATAATTTTCTTAATTTCAGAATGAGAAATTCATATGATTGACTTTTATGAGAACTACTTTTCAGCATACTGCTATGATTTTTCTTGTGAACTGTTTGTCCGCGTACTTTTACTGTATTTAAGAAATGATTATAAATATATTTGCAACTTGTGAGTCATTATTTATATCCCTGCTATTCAATTCAATGGTGACGGTGGTCTGTTCTGTGACAGGTTGTTCTGTCTCTCATTTCAGTATTTCTGATATAGTCTTGAGTCTGTTGTCAGAATTACTTATTTCTGACATTATGTGTTTGTTCCTTGATTTTTTAATAAATATTCTCAGTAATTCTGAGCAGTTTTTGTAGTGTGTAACTACTGCAGGATCTCTACTGTAACTGACAGGTATATTTTTCTGTTCTCTCCACGGTTTACTTTAATCCCTCTAATGATCCATGGTTTTTTACATGGCTACCAAAACAGAATCTTATCAACAGACCTCCCAAAATGCCACAGGAGTTTTAGTCATGTGTAAAGACTATCAGTGTCACCAAAAGTAGTGTCCAGAAACCCATTAATGGCATAGGTATTGAAACTGAGTGTAGCAAAGCAAAAACAGGATGCAGAGATTTATTTTCAAATATTACTTTACTAAGGAAAAAATAGGAGTACTGCTCCTGTTTCATTCTGGCAACACTGTAAAGAAAAATGATATAGTTAATGTCAGTGGCACTGAGAGACAGCTGAAACCGCTAAATTTAAACATAGGTCAAGGGTTTGAAGGAATCTGTACTGATCTACACACCCCACAATGTGATGTGTGTTCACCTCTTTATGATTGTCACCACATGATACTCATTGCAATAGGCAAAGAAAAAGTGCAGAGAGTTTAAATTTACTGAAGGGAACTAATTGTCTGATTAATTTTGGTAAGAATATATTTTCTTATTTTAGAGGGCATCTAAGCCTGACGTATGGTTAGAGAACATGATGTCTATTGGGAGTGCATGCAAAGGTAATATTGATTGTCATCATACAGATATAAAAGCTCTGTGCACTGGGATAACCCAGCATGAAAAGGCACATGTCATTGTCTCTCTTGTGTATGCAGCATGAAATGGGAAATTTGAAAGTGGTCTGATCTTTGAATTTATTTTACATTCAAGTGGTACATTTCTGGATGGGTTCCCTATGAAAAAATTTCTAGTAAGTCCCCTCTACGTTCCCTAGAGTCTGTAATAGGAATTGTGAAACATTTTGTATTTTAAATGAGGGATGCAAAAGTGATAGCATCATTTATATATTTACTGTAGGAGAGTATCAGAGGATTCTATGGCCAAGTTCAAAAGAGTTAAAAAAGAAAAGATTGGTGCTTTCATACCATGTAATAGTTGCATTATAGCCCAAGCTCCCAGAGTTGGCAGTCATATGTGCATGAGGCGTGCCATGCTTGTGGGTATGAATGGCGTCTGTTTCTCTTTTGCTCAGGAAGGTTGTGGCCAAAAGCTTTATGTAAGTGTCTTTTAACTGTGCTAGATGTTATTACCATCTCCATTAGCTGTTGGTATATTCAACATTTCTCTGCATATTAGTGGAGAAATCTGATGTTTCCCAGGTACTTATTTACAACTGTGAGTTTACGACCATACCAGGCAGCATCTGGCCTTTTGCTTAATTTTATGGTTTCATATCTCCTGAACTATTTGTTGTACAATGATATTTGGTATATTCAACATTTCTCTGCATATTAGTGGAGAAATCTGATGTTTCCCAGGTATTTATTTACAACTGTGAGTTTATGACCATACCAGGCAGCATCTGACCTTTTGCTTAATTTCATGATTACATATCTCCTGAACTATTTGTTGTACAATGATATTTGGTATATTCAACATTTCTCTGCATATTAATGGAGAAATCTGATGTTGCCCAGGTATTTATTTACAACTGTGAATTTATGACCATACCAGGCAGCATCTGCCCTTTTGCTTAATTTTATGATTTCATATCTTCTGAACTACTTGTTGTACTATGATATAACACTGTAGGTGCATTCAGCAGCATATTTTAGTACCATCTGTAAAACGTGCTGGGAATGGAATTAGTAGGAATGAAGTAATAAATTTAAACATCATGCACAATACGGCCGTTTTTCACGCATTTCGGTGTTTATGACATCACATCTTCTGAACTATGTTTTCTACAATGATATAATTTTGGTGGTACAGTCATTGGCACATGTGGAAACTGCCTGTAAAATTTATTGTGAATAGTGTTAATAGCAAAGAAGTAATAAATTTAAATGTTATGTATGATGCAGCAGTTTTTCATACATCTTATTGTTTAAAACATGATGCTTCCTGAAATATGTGCTGTAAAATGATATAATCTTGCACTTACATTCAATGGTAATTGTTCATAATCTCTATAAAATCTATCTTGAATGCATTTAGTAGTAAAGAAGTAATAAATCACAATGTCGTGCCTCATGCCATACTTTTGTTGCATGAACAGTACAAAAGTAGTAAGCAATAAACACTTTTCCTTTTATCATTTTGAAGGGGTTGTCACTGAGGAAAAATTTTGTAAAGTTTTGAAATTATGTGTTAAGTTCATTCAGTTCTCAAATACTGAATAAATAAGTCAGGGAATACATGCATCAAGGGGTACACTTCTTTTTCACCCCCACTCATTTGATAGGTAGGTGTTTCTCACTCCCACAGCAATTGTCACCCGATCCCAAGGGTATATATGTACCAAATCTGGCTGAAATTGGTCCAGTGGTATAGGAGGAAATGTTAAAAATACACACACACACATATATATATATATATATATATATATATATATATATATATATATATATGGTTGCTTCTTCAGGAAGGAGAGGGAAAGACGAAAGGATGTGGGTTTTAAGGGAGAGGGTTAGGAGTCATTCCAATCCCGGGAGCGGAAAGACTTCCCTTAGGGGGAAAAAAAGGACAGGTGTACACACACACACACACACACACACACACACACACACACACACACACACACAAAAGGACAGGTATACACTCACACACACACGCATCCATCCGCACATACACAGACACAAGCAGACATTTTGCTATTTACAAAGTTATCACAATATTT
The DNA here is from genome assembly GCF_023897955.1 of Schistocerca gregaria. Lineage (NCBI taxonomy): Eukaryota > Metazoa > Arthropoda > Insecta > Orthoptera > Acrididae > Schistocerca > Schistocerca gregaria. Next base: position 314,167,101 of record NC_064923.1, on the reverse strand, counting down.
ACACCTGTCTGCTTGTGTCTGTGTATGTGCAGTTGGATATGTGTGTGTGTGGGAGTGTATACCTGTCCTTTTTTTTCTCCCTAAGGGAAGTCTTTCCGCTCCTGGAATTGGAATGACTCCTTGCCCTCTCCCTTAAAACCCACATCGTTTCATCTTTCCCTCTCCTTCCCTCTTTCCTGAAGAAGCAACCGCTGGTTGCAAAAGCTTGAATTTTGTGTGTATCTGTGTGTTCGTTTGTATGTCTATCGACCTGCCAGTGTTTTTGTTTGGTAAGTCACATCATCTTTGTTTTTTTGATATATTTGTATAAACACACACACACACACACAGTTTAAACATGATTGAGTTTGAACATGGTTGTCATGTTGATTGTGCATACATCATGATATGTTGTGTATTTTCAAATGCTGTGTTAAACAAAAAACATATTTTGCACTACAGCATCAGTTGTAATATAAGTTCATGCCTTGTATAATCGTACCAATAATATCCTTGTTCAGACAATCACTCCCCCTAATGTCATGTAGATATCTACATGAATAAAGCTACATTTCTGAGAATTTTTGGATGTTTATGAGCATCATGCATAACATTATTTCATAGTAAAATTGCAGGAGTAACACCATATTTGGAAAAATGTTTCCCCTTAACTTTAGTGTAGCTACTTACGAAGTTATCGCAAATATTTACACCTGTTTATCTACATTTTGATCAGTTTGTTCTGAGTAAGTGTTTGATAAGTATATTATCTTACAATGGAATTTGGTGTGATAAAATATTGTGTTTTATGCCAACTATGCCTGTCAGTTGGGTAAAATTTAGTTTCTTTTTTTTTTTTCAACAACAGTGCATATGGTTTCCATTTGTGATAAATTTTTCAGTTTCTGGAATAAGTTTGTTAATGATTATAACTTTGAGACAAAATGAAAAAACAAGAAAGGAAAAAGATAACAAAAGTTCATGCCTCAGGTTCTATGTATCTCCAGAAGATCAGTAAGTTGTATCACATTTTTTCTCTTGGTGTAGCAAAAATCACATTGTTGGCTGTTAGCCACTTCAGTTTGTAAGGGGAATTTGTAATCCTTGTAGCATGAAAGATCAAGAAAAAGATCATCAGGATTGTTTATTTATACATTATACCATGTAGTTCCACTCTGATTGCTGTTCTCAAGCACAGTATTCATTGGTTGCCTTTTGTAAGCTTCTGGAAATCACTGTCACTGCTATGAAGTGTAAGGAAGACTACTGACAGACATGTATCAGAAATACCCAAGGTACCACCCATAGACTTGGCTGTGAGTGACATCTCAGGGCTCTGAATAGCAGAGGCAGACCAGGTAGAAATTGTGGCTGATGACAACTACTGTACTGTAAGCTGAGTCACTGTGTTATTGAGCTTGGTCACAATCCTTTCCTCTAGCACCAACGGGGAAGTTCGATGAGCATAATTTTGTGTGTTTTTGCTCCTACGTGGTTGCCTCTATCTCATGGTCACATACTCATCTTCTTTAATCATGTTGCACACAGCATTGATATTTTTTCAAACAAAATCCAGTATCGATCAACTTTCACTAAATTCACCATTGACGAAACACAACCATGACTAAATTTTGCAAACCTGTTGTAAACAGTCTTTGCTGGGGTTGGCTGATTACCAAAAGCGGAGCAAAGTAATTTGAGGCATTGTTGTTGTGTTAGACCATTTTCATAAATTATTAAAAAATTGTCCCAGAAAAACCTTCACATGAAAGTTCCAGTTTTACACAACACTGGTTGTTTAAATGCTTACTGTCAACAAACAGCTTGTCTATGAAGGTGATTTGATAAGTCTGGTAAATTTTCATGAAAGAATGGAACATTTTTGTTGTGCCTTTGTGGGTGGTAAGCTTGTATAAAGAATTTCCACAATGTGCAGTGTACAGTTCACTGTTGACAGTCATCTGAATTGGTCAGTGACTTGACTGTGACTGAAATGGAGAGAACTGAGTTGCCTGTCGTTATTAAACATTTTCATTTGAAGGAATGGAATGCCACACAAATCAAAATAGAATTCAATTAAATTCATGTGGTCTCTGTACCATCTTGGAAGACCATTTACTTTTGGGTTAATATGATTTGAAATGTGGTTGGACTTGTGCTGAAGATGAAGTGTGCTCCAGCCATCCAGTTCAGGTCACCACAAAGGAAACTATTGTCAGAATCTGTGATGCAGTAGTGCAAGACCAAAATTAATGAAACTGCTGAGACTGTAGGCATTTCAACTGATTGAGTGCATATCCTACATCCAGAATTGGCTGTGAAGAAGCTGTGTGTAAAGTTGATGCCATGATTACTCACAAGTCGCCAAAAGCACATCCAGCATAACATTTCAGCACAAGGTATGGTGATGTTTAACCAGAATCTCCAAGACTTTTGTGTCAATTTGTGACTTATGAAACCTGGATCCGTTATTGTACACCACAGTGAAAATGGCAGTCAAAACAAAATTCAATAGCTGGTGAAAGCACACTGAAGACTATTTTGTTCACTGGTGAGGTGATGGCCACTGCTTTTTGGGATTCCCAAGGTATAGTCCTCACAGATTACTTGGAAAAATTCAGAATCATAATTGGACCCTATTATTTTTTATTGTTGGATGATATGAAACTTTCATTGGCTCAAAAAAGACCAAGGTTGTCACACAAAATAATAATCTTTCATCAGGGTAATACACCATCCCCCAACCCCCACATCAGCGATAACAACTTGAAAGTACATGAATCGAGCTTTGAATTAGTTCCTCATCCACCCTATTCTCCAGACTTAGCCATGAGTGACAATATTTTAGGCTATTGCTGAGAAGGGAGATGTGAGAGAGGAACCACTGATGTAATCCATGATCGGCATTGCCCAACACAGCTTGTAACATTTACTTTACTGCAGAATTATAATCCAACTACTGCTAGACTATGTAATTTACAGTGTTTGGTAGAATAGTGTACATGAGCTGTTCTGCATGAAAAATGAGTTTTTAGCACGGCATGAGATTCTTTCCCCTCCCCTCAGTGCCAATCCTTGCCACCACTCTGTGCCCACCAAACACATTTTTTTTAGCTCACTACATAATATATTTACAGGCCTTGGCATACAAAACCTTTGAAATTCCTGAAGCACTGAATTATAAAGTACAAACAGGCACAGACACTGTAAGTGAAAGTCGGTGCAAGAATTTCATTCTTCTCCTACTAGGTAGCAATTTTACTAACACTCGTAACATCCACTGACAATCAAATCACAAATCCTTAAATTAACAAGAAAGAAATTTCAAAATTTTATGTCATATAATAACCCTAGGAAAAATGGAGGGATGTGTCATTAGTAACACTGTAGTGTTAGTAACTGAAAAGACTGTCACTTCTGATAATGATGTATGAGGCAAGTGAGCATGTGGTTTTGAGGGTTCTTTCATTTTATGTTAACCTTGAAAATAGCAAGAATTTATAGTCTACATCGTGACATAAACTAAAAACTATGAAATACAGTGGAAACGGCAGGATTCCATCATCTTGGATGTTTGTAACATCTCGGATGTTTGTTTTCCATCTGCATCCAGTAGCTGCATGGCATGGTTATTTAAAAAGCTAACACAGTAGCTTCTAGCATATCGAGTGATAAACAGCAATCTTATTCGATGGTTTATTCCAAAGTACAGGTGATGTCATCCGTGTATAGCAAAGGGAGTGACTGCAGCTTCCACCACTTAGATTTAATTCATCTAGTTAATACCTTGTATGCCCTTGACTATTGTCCATTAATTTTACTTACAATAGTTTTGCTCAGAGCCTGTCAACAGAAACTGGGGATACTGTGCCTCTATCAACTGCTACCAGTATAGGCTACTCCATTTGCTGTGTACCGCACTACAGTTAACAGGACAGGACATGTTCAGTGAACAGTTGTGTGATGGCTTGTTTGTCTTTGTTGCAGACGTCAATGGTATTTGATGCATTGTGTGATAGCACTGATTGTTATAAATGTAACAAATTGCTGGAACAGAGAAACACTGAAATCTCAGTAGACTTTATTTCATATTCATTGGTGTAAATAAGTACTACAGGTGAAGGAAAACTTGTGTGTATGTTAATACACAGACCCATATGTGAGATTTCAACATCTTTCACCATACTTTACAGTTTTTGGTTTAATTCATTTTTTCTACAATATTCCCCCCCCCCCCCCCCCTGGGTGAGTGCAAAGGAAAGATCTCTCAAAAACATATGTTTTGATGTATAACTTACGGCTGTAGCATGTCAGAAAATGGGTCAATTACTCTGTACAGAGATATCAATTTCAGTTTTTTGATGAGTTTCTACTTGCTGTTACACATTTCTGGTATTTTAAGGACTGATAAAATTCATTACCACAAATTATTGAATAAACATTGTACTGTACATTTAATTTCCATCATTTACACAGAATTTATACAGTGTATTGCGGAAGGTTATGATTTTTAATCATATATATCAATTACACATGATTTTTGCTCATATTTAGGGGGTTTTCACATATTGTTGCAGAAGAAGCTGAGTAACACTGTGGTGTAGTGGTTATGATACTAAATGGTTGCATGAAGGGTTTTGAGTTCAAAACTCACCTGCAGTCTACAATTTTTAATTTCTGTATTCGGTTTGGGTACATTCTAGAATTACCCACAAATGTCAAGAATTATTGTACTGGAATGCTCTGTAGCTGTATATATACTGTATTTGCTCTGGCTGGAGGCAGTTCACTCCACACTCTTGTATGTGCAAGTGCTGAATAAACCTTTGTTACGTGAAGTTAGTGTTCATCATTCATCTAATTACAACTTCTTCTACGTGACATTATAATAGATGTATTTATGAAACAAACATATTTCTTGCATTTTTAGCAAACTCATCAAACCAGCCTTTTAATTTCTGAGCTGCAACAAATGATGAATGAGAAGACAATGATAATGTCACATCTAGTGGTTGTGGCCACTGTACTGTACATTGGAGGTTTACTGAACAAGCTTGTACTGTTGTTAAGAGACTGACTTTGTATCTGGGAGGATGGAGACCTTATTTAGGTTTTCTGCAGCTTCCCTAAATTCCTTCAGGCAATGTTTCCTACTGTGTGGCTACCTTGACTGCCTTCCCCATCCTTTGTCCTTGTCTTACTAGATGAGTTTGTATATAAATACCAATACATATGGATTATACTTTTTTGTTGTTATACAGTAATACTGTGGTACATCCAGTGTTCTTATAAAACTGATCCACATATATAGAAATTTGCTCCTCTAACACCATGCCAGACCATTTCTTGATCAGTATATTGGTCTCATATTCTTATGGTAGAAGCAGTATGGTTTTAGGTCATTTATATAAAAATATTTATATTCTCCAGAGTTGTATGAATGTGCATGGTGCCATCTTGGTGAGGAAGTTCCACTACCTGTTTTCTGTTCTAAAAACATTAATTTATGTTGTGCCACAAGCATGTGCTTAAGCCCTAAGCCACCAGTGCTCTTAAGAGAATTCCTTGATCTTTAATTTCCATTACTTTATATGGTCTAGAGATATTTTGTGTATCTAACTCAGCTCTTTCATGTTTGCTGTGACTAGAAGTTAATGTAGAGTAGCAAAACAGGCAATTTTACTGCTTTTGCTTTTATGAGCACACTGCTGGCTACCTGAAAAGATTTTCCTAATGGTCTTTTATAAAACACTTTTTTGACAATTTTGGCTTTGTAAATGATTTTTTAAATTAGTTTGAAGCAGAATACAAACCTTTTAATTGGATGCCCACTAATATGAAGTGTGAGATACCCACAGAAATTGAATAATAAATAAATAAAATCTTTCACTACTATCCACTTTCTTCTGTATAGGATATTAGTTTCTACATGATAGCAAGAAAAAAAAGGTTGCTTCTGTGATTTAAATACTGACTGCAGACTCAACTGGAGGACATCTTTGAAAACTCTTTTTCTTCATTTCTTGTTTAGGACCATGTATCACTCTGATTTGAAACAATCTGGTTTCCTTTTATGTTACTGTTATAAACATATTTTTCATGGAGTAGCGTTTTTGAATTTTATTAGTGATTTAAAACTGAAGCTTGCAAAGGGTGCCACTTTGCTCTTAATTTTGTCTTTATTGGTATGATTTCCTGTTACATTCTGTTAGAATAATAATTTCAATGGCATATGACAATAATAAGCTTTTATCTTTCTAAGAACTAAGTGTTCACATATGGCAGCCTCCTACTAATAAGCTGATGGCCTGTGATTCCTTGTAAATCTATTAGTGAGACCAGAATATAAGAGAGTAAAATTATCATTTTTAAATGAGGTTTGATATTTCAACCTTCAGTATTATTAGTATGTCACACTGCTCTGCTAAACAAACTCTTCATATTTACCTTCCCCACTTGTTTGACATAAAAGAATTCACAATTACCTTTCCCACTTGTTTGACACAAAACAATAATACCAAAAGCTATAAAATATTAATAAACATCCAGTTTCACTTTTGCACATGATGATCATATTTATTTTCACTTTTCTTATTGCTGGCTACCAGTTTTACATTTTCCTTGATTTTGACTGTGTCGAGTTATATAAATTTACAATATATTACTTTTCAGGCAGATATCAGCAAAGCTGCTATGCTTTGTGGGCTGATGGAGAGTCTAATTATGTCACCTGGAAGTATTGACAAAACGTCTGATGCTTCTCGAATAAAAAATTTCCTGTGCCAGGCCTATGTGTTTTCATATCTTTGGTCCCTTGGTGGCAACCTCACTGATGCATCCCAAGAAAAATTTGAAATTTTTGTGAAGGAGCAGTTTGATGACCATCCAGATGCACGGTACAATATTTCCTATATTCCAAACTTCAGAACATGAGTAGTTTTATACTTTTATATATGTGTGGATTCAAAAGAACAAATGGTTTCATGTATTATTATGCAAGAGCAGTGAGTGTAATAGAAAACACCTTGTAGATGAAAAATATATTAGTGGACCACCCGTAGCAAATGCTCCTTTGTTTTGAACAGAGGTGAATGGTATGTAATAATCATTTGTAACTTCATTGAGACTTATTATTATTATGATTATTATTATTAATATTATTATTTCCTTCTTTAATTTAAATTAAGTTTAGTCATGAGATAGAAATACTGTTGTATTATGAAATATATTATCTGCTGTTTCTTAATATGATGTAAGATCTACATTCTTTCTAGATACTATTGTGGTATTTTGTTAATTTCATTCTATAATACTTAATTGATTCCCAATCACAGTTTGCCAGCTGCTGATGATCTATGGAGTGTGTATGTAAACATTCCACAAAAAAGAATGAGCCTTTGGAGCAGCATAGTGCCGGCTTTTCAATTTGATCGGGAAATGCCTTTTTTTGAAATGTTAGTACCAACTACTGATACTGTCCGTTTTGGTTATGTAACTGAGAGGTTACTTTCTGTCAGGAGGCATGTCTTACTCACAGGAGACACAGGTACTAATTTGTTATGTAATCTTTAAAATGTAGAAGAACACTTTAGTTCTTTCCTCTTGTGCTAATTGCTTATTGATCTCCATTAAGTAACAAATGATAACATTCACTATCGGAATATTAGGCAGAATTTCTGTTTACTAGATCATTAGACATAAGCAGACAAAATGGTTACATTAAGACAATCATTTAGGAACCACAAGCTTCTCCATCCTTGAAACTATATGAAAGATTTATAGATGAAAGTACAAATCGGAACTGAGTAAGAAAGGTGAACAAAAGGAAGGATTAATTACCAGAAACAAGAGACACCAACAGTAAAATGCTCCTAACAAACTGGATAAACATCAAAAATTAAACACATAGATTATAAAAGGTAGAACAAAAGGGATAATAAATCAGTCTAAAATAAGGGCAAATGTGGGAGAAGTAAAATAGATGTAGACAACTGCATGGTAGTTACAAGTTGAGGTGATTTGATGAAAGAAAACCAGTATACATAATGTGTTGCCCTCATCCAGATGCAATATCTTCTATTTGATGCCACTTCAGCAGCTTGCATTCAGTTTTTATGCTTTTATGTTCCAGCAGCTTCTAACTTGGGCCCATCAGGTAATCAAACACAGAATCTCCATGTTAGTAACCATCAGCACTACCCATTAGCCTATGCATACGGAGTACATGCAGTGTAGTAAGTCCCAGCTGAGAAATTATGAAGGACTTGGGCAGTAGAATATCAAGGAAATCTTGATCAATAGCATGTGATAAAAACAAAATAAGAAATGTTCCTATTAGCACAAAAAGAGGCGAATACATCCTGAGCAATTAGGAATTTAAACAAAGGGAACTAGCTTCACGAAAGATAAATATGTACCAGTGGATAGCTATTTTCTGTCTTTCTTACTACTGAACAATGAGCATGAAAAACTGATTAATCTGTGGCAAGGAAGGATGATATAGATCTGTTTTCAGATGACTACAGATTCAAGAAATTTTCGGGAGTAGGTGGTGGACTATGTGTGTGTGTGGTATAGCACTGTTACTGAGTGACATTTTGACAACATACCAACTGAGAGAGAAAAGTGCACAGATTTTAAACTGTTTAAATCTTTCATGAAATGCTGAGCAATCTACATATTATGTCATATTTTGTTACAGTACCTTCTCATGATCTTCAAGCAATGATGTTGATGTAATACTGCATTAAAAAAGAAATTTACAAATCCTAATCAGTGGTCTTTATCAGTGGCATCTGGAGAGCAACAGTCTCAGTTAAAAAGGAAATGAAACTATGGAATTGGATGGGACAGTAAATTTGAAGGCACAATGTAGTCTCCTTTCAGTTACTTGCATCATTATCTGTAGTCAAAGTGATTTGTGCAGTGTCACTACAAAACTCCGTATTGGCTCAGGAAGAGCAAATAATAGTATAGATATTGATATTTTTATGTCTTAAGCAGAATGTGCTGTTATCCAGATATCTGCACTAAGGACCAATGATTCGTGCCTGCACACACTGTTTTGTCCATGGCAAATGGCTCTGCTGAAATTTTCCTCAATTAGTCGCTATAATCATTGCAAGACAATACGAGGTGCTCCATTGAAATGCTTGCTTGCACTACCCATGTGATACCTAAACCCTAACCAGCTTCTCTTCTGATTTTCTGCTTTCCATGGTTTTCTGTTTACCAACATACATTACAGTAGGAACAAAATTTCTAGAAATTCTGCAGGCCCATACATTTTCAAGCAGCACCAGGAACTCCACAGAAAATACAAGGTCATTCAGTAAGTAGTGCTACACTTTTTTCTCACAACATAATGATTTTATTCATAATTTAAATGCACCACATTGTTTTCCAAATCTTTGGCTATAAAACTATTTTTTTCAGTGTTATTTCCATTCATCTCTATGGCCTTATACCACATTAATGTGAGAGCCTGTATGCCATCACGCTACCGCTCTACCAATCTGTATCTCAGCCAATTTCATGTTAATCACATTGCTGTAGTGCTGCCTATGAAATCCATGCTTCTGTGGACCAAAGTGATGGAAGGCAGAATGTGTGAGGTCCAGGCTGTAGGTGGATGAGGAAGAACAGTCCACTGAAGTTTTGTGATCTCCTCTTGGATGCACAGACTAGGATGTGACATTGCATGGTCATGGAGAAGGAGCACACCATTTTTATTTTTGTGACCATATACAAGCTGTAATTATTTCTTCAGTTTTCTAAGAATTTCAGAACACACAATGGAACTGACCATTTGACCATGAGAGAATAAAATAGCCTCTTCTGAGTCCCAAAAGCTTATCACACAGATTAACCCCTTCATCTTGGATGATTGTAGTCATGATCTGATCAGCTGATGATACTATTCTGAACTTCTTTGAATGAGATGTGCGGTGCCACTCTGTGGATTTATTTAATAAGGAATCATCAATGTCAGCCTTGTAACAAACAAGCAGTTTTGCATAGATGTTACCTCTTTCCTGTTTAAGCTCCTTAGGTAGGCTTCAAGAAATCCAGTGGACACAAACCTTTAAATATATTATTTTATGGAGATCTATGTCAGCGCTACCAACAAAGATGTTAAGCTGAGCGTTGAGCTGCTTGATTTTTATTCATCTGTGTGTAAGCACTAGCAATAGAGATGTCAAGTTGAACATTGAGTTGCTTGATTGTTATTCATCTGTGTCTAAGCACTAGCAATAGACATGCCAAGTTGAACTTTAGGTTGCTTGATTGCTGTTCATCCATCACCTCAAATAAGTGTGTCTACATGTTGCAACATTGCAAGCATCACTGCTGTGTACAGTCCGACTGCACACAGGTGATGAAAATGGATTTCCTTCTCCTTTTCCTGTTGGTGACAGATGTTGTTGCCTAGCAAGTTATTTTGCTTTTATCCACTCTCAGTGCACATAGATATTCTGTAAATGCCTGTAAAGATTTGTGAAATTCAATAGCTACTTTGTGCTTGGAACACACCTCAGTTACAGATGCCAGTTTGAAGACTGGTTATAGTGCTTCCATCTCACAGAAGTTACTGAAAATATGTGAGATGACACAGAAATGTTTAAGGCTGTTGCAAGCAAAACTACAATTTTATTGAACCAAAATTGGCTCAGAAAAAATGTGTTCCATTACGTATTGAACACCTCTCATTCTCTAGTGGTTGGGGAGAGAGGCAGTGTGATGTATTGGGGCTGAAGAAATTATCATTTATCTGCACCAGAAATTATATGCCCAGAAAAATGCACAGATGTGGATACATGTGTGCTGAGAAACTTTAGCAGCTCTGGGACTTTAATCTAGTGATAATTCCTCTTAGTTTTGGTATGCAGCTTGGTATTTACCTTGTCTCACCAAAGACATACAATAATGCTGGCATTGATGCAGTGGCTTTTCTCTATTCATGTTGACTCCATCTCTGAAAAGGTTGATTTAAAAATCCAAGTCCTTGTCCCATCAGGAAGTGGAGAATAGGATATAGTTAGGCAGGAGAATTGAAACTTGCAACTTCCCATATTCATCATCATCATCATCATCATGATCATCATCATCATCTTGGACAGTTTCCAGCCTCTAGCCGGGTCTGTATGGAACATAGGCACCTCCATTGTCTTCTGTCTTGCCACCTCTTTCCGTCTTCACCTTGATCCAGTCTCATCCTTTCTTCTGGATGCATTCCTCTGCTCCTTCCAGCCATCTGTCTCTTGGTCTTCCTCTTGGTCTCTTTCCTTCCAGTTTCATCTCGTGTATCCTCTTGGGTATCCTCTTCTCACCCATCCTCCTAACGTGTCCGTACCATCTCAGCCTTGATTTCTCTATCTCCTCCTGTAATGGTTCTACCTTCATTAACTCTCTGATCCTCTCATTTCTCAACCTCTCTATCTTTGTCACTCCAATACTGTTTCTCAAGAATTTCATCTCACTAGCTTGTACTTTGCTTTTCTCTCTTCCTTTCATAACCCCGGTTTCTGATGCATATGTGAGGATCAGGGAATAGTATGACTGGTATATACCTTTTTACTGATTTGAGGTACATCCTTGCTCCATATCAGACTTCTGACAGTCTTCCGAAATGCTTCTGCTTTTTTCCACTGCTCATTTATTTCTCTGTTGCTTTTTCCATCTTCCTGTATCAGGCTTCCTAGGTACTTGAAACTCTCCACTGTCCTCAATCGTCCCCACAGTTATTCCCATCGTTCCTCTCTCCTTCTTTCTTGTTGTGATTATCCTCTCACTCTTACTTATACTAAATTTCATCCCATATTCTTGTACTGTTCATTCTCATATGTCCAACTGCTCTTGTACTTCCTCCTCCTTATTCCCCCAAATCATCAGATCATCTGCAAACACCATAGCTTTCATCTTCCTTTCACCATATTACAACTTTTAATTAACACCATATTAGGTGAGTGCAGTTATATATGTGTTTAGCACACCAGCTCAAAGGAGTGAAGGACACTGAGAGATTGATGGGAAAAAAACAAATCAGGTACTTAAAATAAGTGATAGTTTAGTTTTCAATTTTCTGTCAGCATTGATATAGTCATACCTCCCTATGATATCTTTGCCACATGGGGGCAGCATGAATATTTATTTATTGTATAGGCCATTTAAAGAACTTACACAACTGCCCCCCACCCCGCACTGTATACTGGTTTCATCCATTTCACTGGACGTCAGTATAAAGTGGCGGTGCTATTACACTATTTGCATCTGGTTTTACTTTAAACTCTTGGCCTGTCAGGGTATTGAGACCTTTATCGCCAAGTTTTCCTCATTTACTCCCAGACTGTGTCATTACATAACATATATATCTAATTTTCTTTAATGTACACTTTACAAATTATTACTGCTACTATTTACAAAATTTTTATAAGGGTTACATTGACAGGTGTGTTTGAATTCAGAGACTGTAGTCCGATTATTGGGCTCTGCTATTGTGGCACTGTCCAGTGAACACACATCATGTGATGTATGCTGCACAAGCACCTGAGTTTGTTAAAGCGGTCGTTAAGTTTAGCTGTCCATGAGTGTGCTACAATAAAAGTATTCATCCCATTGCTACAACATGTTGTGATGAGATTGTGTATAGTGGAGCCATTGATGTTGTGGTAAGGAAGTTCATCATTTACAGTCCAGGCTTTTGTTCCTTCAATAATCCACATTTTTCAGTGGTTGGACAAGGCTCCCAAAGACACATGAATGGTTACAAGGTAATGATTTACATACCCTCTCTGTGGTAGAATGTCTTGTCAATACCCAAGAACACTGAGGATAAAAATGCTTGTTACTCCCCATCAGTGGCACACATTTTTTAATGGAATAACAACAAGGTTATGGGTTTCAAACCTTCACAATATGTTTGTAGCACATTTACAGTTATTAGTTCCTGCATACAGTCCTAGAAAACATATTCAGCTTTACATTGCATCGTGGTTATTATATTTCATCATTCCTACAATAACCTAAGTATTTACGTTTTAAAATACACGTTTTTTTTTTCACATAAATATTGTACAAAAATTTACATGAACACTATGCATGAATTATACATTGAATACAGTTAATATTATATACATTCTTGTGATTTTATGTCACATAATATCTTTCAGTTTTTACATTATCATTTTTATCACGCTTTGCTCTTGGGCATTACCCTTTTGAATGTTCATTTGTGAACAGTCTGATATTCAGTGTCATCTTACTTGAACATTAGAAAGGTTGTCATTTTTTTCAGTCTCATTTTCCAGTATTGACAAAATACTTCTATGCAACATCACATGATATGCGTAAGTTTTGTGTTCATACACCACACCTGACTCAAGTACCCATTGTTACAAATGAAATAAAATAAATTTCATGTGACTAGGGCCTCCTGTCAAGAAGACCGTTCACCGGGTGCAAGTCTTTTGGTTTGGCACCACTGAGGCGATTTGCATGTTGATGGGGATGAAATGATGATGATTATGACAATACAACACCCAGTCTCAGAGCGGCGAAAATCTCCGACCCAGCTGGGAATCGAACCCGGCCCCTTAGGACTAACATTCTGTCACGCTGACCACTCAGCTACCTGGGATGGACATTGTTACAGAAGTGGCAGAAGGAAAGCTTCATAACTTGAAATTTCAAAAAGCCTAAATAACTTCGCTTAGCTATGCCTCTGACAAGTTTATTAGGTTGTATCTACTCACCTAAAGGAGAAGTTAAGGGCAGGAGCAGCATTCATTGTTGTTCTACCACTGCAATCCTTTGTTCATCATGAACTATTGAGTACATCATTTCATGACACTCTACTCATGTTAGTCAACTTTTTTTCTGTTTACAATCTACTGGTATATTCTCACAGTACAATATTGTCTTATACAAGTGCCATCATCAACTGTAAACAGTGTACTTCAGTCTCAGTGACTTATAATTCCTTTTGCTACATGCTATCATTCTTAACTATTCTGTTGTGCATGAGTATGTATCAGCAAGAATTGTATAGGCCCCTGTGTGAGGAATTTTTGGTATAACAAATGGCCCTGTGTACAGCAGTGACCACTTGTGATTCAACTTGCCATACTTTCTTGAATTGAGTCCTAAGGAGTACTCGTTGTCCTTTAATGTTGTCAAAATCAGTTTGGCATTACTTGGTACATAACCAGGGGTGGTTATTCTGTAGAAAATTCAATAGAGCATCACTATTTAAAAGCCGCTGTGCTATAAATTTTCTGAAGAAAGATACTAATCTAAGATATCCCTTCAACTGTTTCTTATTTTGAGGTAAAGAGCAGTTTCTGCTAGCATTGAGCTTCTTAGGGACTGGAAATATGCCTTGAGGTGATATTATGAGTCCAAATAATTTAGTCCTTTCATTACCAAAATGTGACATCATTAAGTTGGCTGACGCCATGTTCTGAAACCTGTACATGACTTGAGCGAAGAGCCTTAAGTGTTCTGATCATGTGGAGGTATCAATCAATAAATCATCAACATATGCAGTGACCCTACTAAGACTCAATCTAAAGCAGAAATAAACACACCTGCACTGACGTTTACACCAAAAGAAAAAACACAGACCTCATAGATTCTGCCATCACATACAAAGGCAGTATTCTTAAGGCTATCTTTATGTAGTCCAATTTGCCAGTATGAGTCTTAGAGAGCTACTATGGTGAGGTAATTAACATTATGTAATGTTAGAAGTTGTTCTTCCAGATTGTCAGGTCATGTTCTGCAAGGCATAGTAATCTTATTTATGTCTCGTCCATTGAGCATGAGGCGGACAATACCATCTGATTTACTAATGGGCAAAATGGGTCTACAGTATGGAGATAAGGATGGTTGTATTATTTCCAAATTTAAGATGCTATTGATCTCTTTCCTGGCAGCCTCTTCTTGACTCATAGAATGTAATAAGACAAAAAGCAGAAGGTTTTGTGTGGGTACCTGTATTTTGTATTTGTATTTTCTGATTATGCCAGGGCATCATTCAAAAGTATGAGCATAACATATTAAAAGCTCCTGCAGTTCCTGGTATATTTACAAACATGACAGTAGGATAGAAGAACTGAATTCAAAATCAGCAGTATGTTTTGGTTTGTTTCTCTGGCATTTGACGTGACTGGATTTGCTGAATATTGTTCGTTGTTCACAACTAAGTGACACTTCCCCTTACCAATGTCAATTTGTGCTTGGTGCTTCCTAAAGGTGTCCATGCCGATCAGGCAGTTTACTATTAGCCTTTCACCCTGTGTGTAACCTACCACAAAGCGTATCTTCTGCGGGAAAACGTTCTAGATGCCTCTTATAAACATGACTGTGTTTGTTCACTTGCCTTTGGAAAAAAAAGTCAGAAACTTCTCATGTAATAATAAGTTTTCATCCATGAGCAAAGTAGAAAGGTGTACAGCTCTGTCTGCTGCTGATGTGGCATTGTTTCAATGTATCAGATCATATCCCAAATACCTCTGCATGACAGGGACAGAAGTTGGCAGTGCCTGCTACATGATATAGTTGCAAACTATTTCACCTGACAGGTTAGGATTCAAGTGCAAATAGATGTTCAGATTATATATCCTGTCTGTTGACACCTGATAGCTTGGGGCTGAATGTTCCCTTTCCTTTTCAATGGTACTAATGATGTTAGTCCATGATTTTTCCTCCACTGCTTTTAACCATTGATCCATTTTTGCTCTGAGTTCTGTCTGTTGTACCTTCATTCATTCCTTGATCACATCTACATAACATTTGTGTTCCTGGATTACCTTCTGTGCCAGGATGCTGCCTTGGTCTAGCACACCAGTGTTGACTTTGTCCTTTATTTCCTTAATGTCTTTATCTATCCTTTCTTGCTCATTTCTCATGAACTGATTATTTCAGCTTATGCTACCTAGATGCAACGACAGGTCTTGCACCTGTCCAGGTAGACCTTTATAGTCAATTTGTAGCCCATTAGAGTACCTACAAGTGGATTTATATTCTGGCACAATTATGACTTCTCCTGTTGCATTTTTATCTGGGTCTCAGACACCACCTTCACCTTTTCCACAAACCGCTCTTATGTCTCACCTGCTGATGACACTTTTTGGCTTAAATTATTTATATCTTGTGATAAATCAGTGAGCAATTATGTTTTTAAATCTTTCTACATACTTAACAAGTTTCTCCAATAATTAATTTCAAATATCAGCTGCAAATCCCTTGCCAAGTCATTCAAATATGGTGTTATGCTGGATTTGAAAGCATCAAGAGTTTCATTTTTCTGTTCAAATAATTTCTTTTGTGTATCTGTTTGTTATTTTGAAACATCATTAAGTTTTTTTCGAAATTTTTCGTCAGTATTTTATTTGAATGGTTGTTTTTAGTCTTCCTTAATCTTGTTCTTGAAATCAATGAGGATTTGTTTAAGTAAGTTTTATAACTTTTGCATCACGATCAAAGTTTCCCTTGTGGGTTTTGCACCTTGTCCAAACACATTTGCATCAGTTGTAAAGGTGGCAGGTAAAGAATAATTTCATATAGACATGCTGTGTGTGTGTTACATTTCCCAAGGGGAAAAAATATTCCCTGGAGAAAATTATGGCCCTGTCTCATTTACTGTCATCATTGTATCGATTCGAGTAATAATGTTACTTACATCTGTGTCTGTATTAATTGAAAAATTAATTGGTCGTCATCACTGTGCCTGAAATTTTGAATTTCATTTGTTGATATATCTATGTCAGCAACATGTTGTGGCTATCTGGCAATGGACTGGCAACAATGTGCCAATTGTGCATACTCATTTTTTGATAACTAAAAAAAAAAAAAGACAAAATAATTGAATACTTTTGAAAATGAAATATTCTGTTTGCAATAGTGATGATACCACTATGAAACCTATTCAGTTTGTCCTCACTAACATGTTTCAAAATACATTGCCAGTAAAACTCAGTTGTATACAGACAATTTCTCTCCCTAAAATTAATTTTCTTTCCAAGAGTCTACGTATTTTGTGAGAATTCTGCAGTTTGGGAATTGGTTTAGGGAAGGTACTATGATCACTATTGGCAGAGATACTACTAAATACAGTCATGCACTCAATGTATCATGAATTTTCCTACTTTTTTGTCGGCTTTTTCACTCCTTCCAGCATTAATTCTCCAATTGATTATATTGACTCTTTTGCACATTATGTGATTTCCATTCTTATTATGAAAGCATAGTAATCCCATTCATGAAACAGAGAAATACAACAATTAATTTAACAGAAAATGTACAAAATTATATAATTATTTTTAATTATTAAAAGCTGCCCTTGTATAGGTCACTGTATATAATGGTTGGGGAGAGAGATAGTGTGAATTATTGAGACGTGAAGTAATTGTCATGCAGCCACATTAGAAATTATATGCCTAGAAGCACATACAGGCATGGACATGTGTGCGTTAAGAAATGTTTTGGAAGCTCTGGAACAGTAATACATTGGTAATCCCTTTTGGTGTGCAGCTTGGTATTTACCTTGTCTCCCCAATGATGCACAACAATGCCGGTGTGGCTGTGATGGCTATTCTCTTTTCATGTTGACCTGACTTAAAAAAAAAAAAAAAAAAAAAAAAAAAAAAAAAAAAAAAAAAAAAAGTCCTCGCTGCATTGGGAAGTGGAGAATAGGACATAACTAAGTACAAGAACAAGAACTTGTGACTTCTGCATATTATAACTTTAAATTAACACCCTCCTGGGAAAGCACTGTTACATACTTCTTTATTGTGCCACCTCGAAGGATAAGCAGACATTGAGATCAGTGGATACAAAGTGCTATATAAAATAAATGATAGCTTTGTTTTAAATTTTCTGCCAGTGCATATATAATCGTGCTTCCCTATGATAGCTTTCCCACACAGGGATGGCATGAATATTTATTTATATGTGTAGGCCATTTAAAGAACCTACACAAATACATAGACAGAGCTATCATGGTGAACCACATTCTCTTCTATGGCAAGTGGCAATTCATAAATGACCAGAGAGAGAATACCCATGCTTCTTATTAATACCCATGCTTCTTTTACTGAACGGTCACATTCATCTGTATAAATTGTGTGTGCTCATTACCTGTTCATCAAAGTTTTGATTAATTTGATGTGAATATTAATGGCTGACAGATGGGCACACAGAATACTTCAGACTGTGCATACTTCCCATGAGACAGCATTCTTGATATTCTTGAACATTATCCCATAATGGAGTGAATTCTGGTTTGATTCTTTTGAAAATAACAGAGCTTATTTCCTTCCCTGTCTTTGTCCAAATCAAGCTGGTGTGCCAGATCTCATGATCCCTTTGTCAATGAAACAAACCCTGGTCTACATTCATTTTTACAACAAATTATCAACAGAGAAAGCCCTACTATGCCTGAAAAAAGCTGTTTATGGAGAAGAAGTATTTTATTTATTTCATTTTAATATTTCTTGTGTAGATTCAATAAATACGGTATATTGAGCTAAATTATTATTTTATCTCTTTATGCTAGTGTAATAAGATTGCTTAAAAATTTAGTGCAAGTTTACATAATTTTTCTGAGCAGCTCTGCAAATTATTGCATTATTTATAGCTTATTATCAATATGAATACCCACTTAAGTAAAGTGTTACATTCTTTTTGTCCTACTAATGTCAACTTCTAGAAACTCAAGCCACAATTGTTTCACTTGAAAAGGAAGATATGAATTTGTGAGTGCACTGGTCAGACTATTTACTGAAAGCTGGTTAACGTATATTCAGTTATTGTCTGAGTTACATTAATTATAGTCTTTTCCAATTTTTTTTTTGTATTTACACTCACTTATTTGTTGAAAGGTGTTGGGAAATCTGTCATTGCTAAAGAGGTCCTGAACAAATTGTTAGCACAAGGAGATCATATTACTGTGGCACTGAATTTTTCTGCCCAGACCAGCAGTAGCCGCACACAAGAAATATTTGAAGCTAAGTTGGAGCGAAGAAAAAAAACTGTGCTGGGCCCTCCACTTGGCAAAAAACTTGTTTTCTTTGTGGATGATGTCAACATGCCAAAGCTGGACACCTATGGTGCCCAGCCTCCAATTGAATTATTAAGGTAAATTTTATCCTAATAAATACTTTACAGCATGAATTTCATTAACATATTGTAACTGTTCTATTTAAAATGATTTACATTAATGATGATGTAAATAAAATAGAAAGAAACTTCCACATGGGAAAAATATATTAAAAACAAAGATTCCAAGACTTACCAAGTGGGAAAGCGCCGGCAGACAGGCACATGAACAAAACACACAAACACACACACAGAATTACTAGCTTTCGCAACTGATGGTTGCTTCTTCAGGAAGGAGAGGGAAAGACGAAAGGATGTGGGTTTTAAGGGAGAGGGTAAGGAGTCATTCCAATCCCGGGAGCGGAAAGACTTCCCTTAGGGGAAAAAAAGGACAGGTGTACACTCGCACACACACACATATCCATCCGCACATACACAGCAGTGCTTGTGTCTGAAGGAATTAGTGTACCCCTGCTGCCTGCATCTAGTATAAGCCATGGAATAGTATGAACATGTGCAAATGTGTGAAAGTCATGTAACTGAGACAAAATGTGGGGACCAACCTGGTATTCACCAAGGAGGGTGTGGAAAACTGCCTAAAAACCATAGCAAGGCTGGCCGGCACACCAGCCCTTCATCATTAATCTGCTGGGCGGATTCGATCTGGGTCCAGTGCACCTACCCGAGTCCAGGAGCAGCACGTTAGTGCTCTTGGCTACCCTGGCGGGTATCTGTTCAAATGAAATATGATATGCTTATCACTTACATGTGCATACACTACTCTGCAAAAATGAAAGAGACATGTAATATATTAACTACTTGGTGGAAATGAATGGAAGTGTGGGAGCATTTTGCCAGAGGTCTTCCAGTCATGCACAGAAAGCTAGACATCACATATCGTGAGGTCAGCATGTATCTAGCAGAAAATTGGGCTAGTCTCACAACATGAGGCAGCTGAAGGAATGACAGGAAAAGACATTATGTGTTGGTCAGCTAGTGGTTACGGTGCACTGTGGTGTTGTTCTTCATTACGTCATGGATCTGAGGCAATATTTGGGTGATTTCACATAGGGAAGAATTATAGGGAAACTGAAAGATGACAAAGTGTGCCAAGTGCAGCCCAGGAGTTCAGTATTGCTCACAGCACAGTTTCATATTTATGGGGAGCATTCCAAACCAAAGGTACTGCTGTCAAAAGGAATGGAGGTGGTCAACCACAGTCAACTACAGCAGCAGATGAGCACTACATTATGCAGCAGGCAACAAGGGACCCAAGCCAAACTGCTGGTGCAATTGCAATCACATTTAACAGGACTGCAAGGCACACAATTCCTCATTCAACAGTGGCATGACATCTACATGGGGGTGTATGTTGTAGTATTCCATTGACACTCACACATTGGTAACACTATTTGTGATGGTTCCGTGAGCGTAGGAACTGGACCAATAAGGAGTGGGGTCATGTGCCCTTCTAAATTCAGAGCAGATTCAGTCTGAGTAGTGATTTTGGATGTACTCTCATATGTTGAGAGACAGAAACACAAAATTCACCCATGAACTTTGTTGAACATGATCATTCTAGTGGTTCAGGTGTTGTGTTGTGGGGAAGCATAATTTTGCATGGGTACACTGACCTCCAGAGCTTTATACGTGGTACACTCACCAATCAGTTATTCTGACACTGTGTTCCTTCCCCACATATGTGTTTCAGGTGTGCATGCAGCCCTGATTTCATTTTTATGAGTAGCATTGTGCAACTGCACTGAACAGCACGGGTGGAGGAGCTCTTGGAACAAGAAGATATTCAGTAAATGTTCTACACTGTCCATTTCCCCTACTTAGATCCCATTGAGCATGTGTGGAATGCATTGTGAAGAAGTATTTCAGGATTTCCATTCACATTTTACCAAAGACCAGCCAGCAATTGTCAACCATGCTCTAGGAAGAATGCGGAAGTAACACTTCATAAATATTGATTCTAATAGTCACAATATATAGGGCTCCAACTGATAATTATTAGTTATTAATAAACCAAGTTGATGCATTACTAAAATTTTTACCTTCAAAGTGGAATGAGATAATGTTAGGAAGAATATAAATTTAGGTTTTGAAATGTGATAAGTTCTTACTTATCACATTTGAAAGATTTATAGACATACCAATATTGCAGAGTCATAGTGTAAATACTGTAGTTGATGGTCTGTTAAATCATGATACTCAACTGTTGATAACTAACATTAGTACGCATGACATAAATAAAAATAAATGGAAAAATGCAAGGGTAATGAATGAAATGAGGATGGAAAAAATTCAAGAAGTACTTGCAAAAAAGAGTGAAATTGTTAACACTAAAACTTGGGTTTCATGAAAACTGTAGTGTATTGTTTAACCAGCTATAGATTTCTTTTAATCTATTTTCCTGAGAAATTAACCTGTGAAAGAATATTAAATGGTCTTAAACCCTGGGTTCCAAATGGAATCAGAGCATCATGCACAACTTGATAGAAACTTTACTTGTCAAAATGTAACCTAATCACATCAAAGTACATAGTAACACAATGTTTAAAATTTGTAGAATTCAAAACAGTTATGACTGGTTTAGATATGTGCGATCATGATCAGATATGTCTGTCTTCCTAAACTAGTGCAAACCACTAGTTTAAGTTGATTTGCATGTATTATACAGGGCATCCATAATGTGTCTTTACAACTTAAGAATTTAATCTTTTAAAGTTATAGTAGATATTAATAACTGGTTTTCAACATGTGATAAAATAACTCAATAGGTGTTTGCTTTCACATTCATATGCATCATTGTGTGTATCCTTAGTAGTAATATAGGTAATGTCTAGTTTCCATTTCTCTCCACTTATACACTTCACCACCTCCACAGTGATACATTGAATGCATTTGCAAACGCATGCCTTGAAGTTCTGTAGCTGTAACCTCTTATGTAGGTGTTGTGCACTGTTGATTGTCTTATTTCCAGCTCTCTGGCTGCTACACACACAATTTTATGAGACTCATTGTAAATGCCTGCCATATCTTGCCGCACAGGCATCTGAAATGTATGGACAACCCATCTCCTTTTTATGGATAACACTACTGATTTCCATGAATGATGTATGCTAAGCCGGAATAGTTGGTTGGTATGGTGGTTGCCTTCCATACTGTGTTCAAAAGTTATGTTGCACTTGGGTACTGGATATTGTCTGTATTAGCCAGGCCACACATTTATGAGGTTTGCAAGTTGAATTTTGTATCAAAATTGTGTCACCTGGAAGGTAAAAAACCTATGAGTTATCTTACCATATGCTGAAAACCATTTGTTAATATTTAGTTTAGTTTTAAAGTTATTAAAGTCTTAAATCATAAAGATAATTTGTGGATGCCATGTAATTTTATTAATTTTTACTAGTTTTGATGGCATTCATCTTGGCTACATACTTGTTAAGGAAACTATCATTGCGAATATCAAAATGTAGGTATTTTCAAGAAAAATAAGCTATGTACAAATAATCTAGCAGCTTCTGCAGAAACATGATAATAACTATTTGAAACATAGTGAAACGTTAGACAGGAAAAACATATCCAAAATATGACAAAATTTTTTATTTAATGAACTGATCAAAGATTGCATCATATTTGCTGATACTTTTAATACCTCTTATCTTGGAAAAGCAGACATTTTAGATCTGAACGCTACCTCAGTAAACAGTCTGCTATTTCTAAGAAAACTATTCCAAAATAAGCCTGACAAAATTCAGCTACATTCTACATCACTGATATTTTCAGTATTATTAACTCCCATAAAATAAATATTCAAAAGGTTACAGTTAGATCAGAAGTAAAATATAAAATGTTGTTGGACTATGGGCCATTAAAACTGCAACACCAGGAAGAACAGCAGGTAATAAAATTTTACCTAGTGTGTGTATTCAGTATACTTGCTGCTTGAATAGAATGAGATGGAGCATTCTAGTTTGCAAGATAGGAAAGTGAGACAGACCTGGATTGAATCCACATGCTGGATTAATGACCGTGTCTGGTGAACTGGTCAACCCGATTGTGAGTTTTAGGCAGTTTCCCACTCTTGTTTAGGCAAATGCTGAACTAATTGCCACTTTCTGACTCATAAAACATGATGCACAAATATTTCAAATATGATCACACATATCAATGACATATCACAGACAGGTGGTGCACACAACTTCCCTCTCTTAGGTAACTGGCAACTGTGGTGACAGAAAGGGCATCTGGCTACAAACTTAAATAAAATAAAATTGCCAAAATTTTAGTAAAGCACTGCTTTCTTAGATGGGATAGACACTAAAGAAAAGAAAAAGACAACTTGGTTTTAAATTATACTAGGAAAAATACATCATTCAATTAGGGGGTGTATAAGGTGCTCCTCAGGCAACAACAGTGATTATAACCTGACTGGTTTTCAAGTTAAAGCAACCTTGTCTGCCTCATATGGGTATATCATCACTATACCAGAGTTCATCAACTATAGTAATAGTATTTGTATGTTGATGTGACAATCTCTCAGTGATTCATCAATGAGTGAGAGATGCGGAGAACTTGCTGGCAAGGGTGACAGTAGAATACCCTGACTCAAATTACGTTATGTGGCTGTACAATCCATCAGTATGTGTATCCTCTTGGGCTCAAGTCACAGAGGACATTTGATATTCAGTGTGGTGTTGAGCTTATGGACCTCCTGAACCCAACAATTCCATAGTAGTTTGAAGGTTCTGAGATCCCAACCACTATGATCAGCAATATTGAGAACAATAAACCCACAGTCTTGATAGGTCATGATACTGCTGGTGTCTAAGTCTTACTCTTGCCAGCCTTCTTACACAAAAAGCAGCTAAAATCCACACACAGTTCACAGCAAATAGTGAACTATAAAATTTTTGCAAGACAAAGCACATAAGATCCAGCATTTGTCATGAAACTCCAAAAGCTGTAAAACTCAGTTAGCCTAACAGTGAGATACAGAAAGTAGAATATATTAAATCTTGGGACTTCAAATAAATTGCTGCTTTAATTGAAAAACCCATACCCCAGAATTAATTACAGAAGTGGCTCGGTTCAGCTACAGTTGCAGTACTTGTGATCACTACTAAAGTTGATTTAAAAATGAAGAAACTATTTTATTTTTAAGGAAACTCAACTTACAGTGGTACTATATGTAGAACAAAGAAGATAATTATACTAATTATATTTCATGTTTGTTTTAGGACATCCAGTGAAGTTATCTTGAAAAAACTCACATTTTGGCATCTGCTTCACAACAAATATATTCATAAGTACATTTTGTTGGTGTCAGTCTTTCCCTTTTCTTAAAAAATAGAGCAAAGCATGAATACACTACAAGGACCAAAAGCAGATTCTGTGAAGAATTCATGGGGTTAACTTTAATACTGTAGGATCCTTCTAAATGTTTTACATGTGCACTACACATCAAAGGCTACCCATGTGCATTTCTCTGCATGCACTTATCTCATGCTGTATATCTGGAGGGGCAATCCCAGCTGTGATGACAAATAGCTAAAATCACCAAAATTGATCAAATTCCAGGGCTTGATTGACTCCCTATCGAATTCTATAGCAGATTCATGGCTGAGTGAGCCACTCTTTTAACCAAAATTTACTGTAAATCCATTCAAACAAAAAAACATGTTCAGTAGTTGGAAAAAACCACAGTTCAGATTTGCCTATCAGGAGATTAGAGGTGAGCCATAAAACCACTGTCCAACATCCTTGACATCAGTTTGTTTTACAGTCTTAAAACATATTCTTAGCTCAAATGTAATGAGGCAACTTGAACAGAATGTCCTCCCCCATGGCAACCAGCATGGATTCTGTTTGAAATCCAATTTGCACTGTTCCAGCATCACATATTGAAAGCTATGCATCAAGAGAGACATATTGATGCCATGTCTTTGGATTTCTGAAAAGCATTTGTCTCAGTGCCATACCTACATTTACTGTGAAAAGTATGATTGTTCATGGTATCCAGTAAAATTAGCGTCTGGATTGAGAATTTCTCACTAGCGAGGATGTAGCATGTTATCTGGAATGGACAGTCATTGACACATGTAGAAGTAACTTCAGGGATACCCCAGGGACGTGTGTTGGAACCCTTCCTGTTTGTGTTCTGTATTAAGAACCTTACAGACAATATTAACAGTAGCCTCAGACTTTTAGTGGATAATACAGTTGTTTATAATGAATTACACATATAACGAATTACATATATATTTAGTAGTGCTGTATTTACTCGGATAATTAAAAGTTTTAAGATCTATCTGTTATTTCCTTTCAAAACATGTAAAATACATACCCTGCACACACAATCTCCAGTCTAATTTTTTGGGTATACAAGTTTTGATTTTTAACTTTTGTTTAGCTGCATTACATTACTATATTTAATAGTGCACATTTATATTAGTGTTCCTCATGACTTTTGTGATCTGTGGGTAATAGAATAATACTCTTATTGACTAGATAAATTTTGCAAAAACTATTGTAAACAACCATGAGTGAGAAGTGTTTGAGCTGCCATGGGAAAGTCAGTTCTGGGGTTCTGTGCAACTGTTATGGCAGATGGTTACATTGGGCTGAATGTAGTGGCATGGGAATCTGAGAAGTAAGTGGGTCTCTTCCATAGTATTGCAGATTATCTTCAAGGGATAGGAAAATGGCAAAACAGGAAGGGAAGATTAGAGCCCTTAAGGCTGAAATGGATAGTGCTAGGGAGGAACTGATGAGGTTAAGGGGGGAAGAGGATGAAGACAGGTGGGAAGTGATAGCAAGGAACAGGGCCACAGAAAGGGAACAGTATCAGACAGTTTCATCATTGGCATAAACAATAGATTTGCCTTGCTACCTCAGTCAGCTAAGGAAGTGGCCCAAGTAGATGTAAGTGTAGTTAGCACTCAACAGACTTTCGTTAGGAAACCAACTATTGCAAAAAAAGTAGAAAGTAGGAGGAAAGTTCTGTTCTTAGGTAGTAACTACGGAAGAGATGTGGGCCAGATCTTGCAGGAAAAATTAGGTGACAGATACCAGGTTACAAGTATTTTCAAGCCCAGTGTATGTCTTAGCCAAGTGATAGAGGATGTAGGATCATTGTGCAAGGGTTTTACGAAACAGGATCATGTTGTGGTAGTGGGTGGAGCAGGAAACAGTATTGGTAAGGATCAGGGCTACAATATTGAGTGTGACCTGGTAAAAATAGCATCTGCAATGAACCATACAAATGTTGGCTTGTTTCCTGCTCCCATGCGGTATGACTGGCCACAATTCAACACCTCTGTCAAGAGGGTCAATATGGAGCTACTTTGTCAGGCATAGGTTTGGTTCCTGTTGATGGGTCTTCACAAGACATGACCTGCATCTCAATAGGAAAGGTAAGGGTAAACTGGCTGGGATGATAGAAAAATCTATAGTGGTCGGGGGGGGGGGGGGGGGGGGGTCACTGAAACTCATGGGAGTACTTTTTCTTAGCCTAAGATCAGTGTCCAACCATCCTACATTGATTGAAATTAAACTTAATGAGAAGTTCAGAGAGGCAGGTACTAGAGATGTGAAAATATCACAAGATTCTCATAACAGTACAGTGAAAAATAATGTTAGTATGTCACAAGATTCATATAAAAGCTCAGTGAAAAATAATGTTAATATATTGCATCAGAATATCAGGGGATTAAAAAACAAAGTAGATGAGCTTCTTGTTTGCTTAGAAGATTTAGAAACTGAGGGTGGAATAGATGCACTATGCCTGTCTGAACATCATATAGTCTCAGGTATGGAAATGGTAAATGTAGGTAGATGTAAGCTTTCAGCACATGTAAGCAGAGACACTATGGAGAGAGGAAGAGTTGCCATATATGTTGAAATCAGTCATAGTGTGAAAAATTTGGAAACTATAGGAGCATGTGCATGTGAGCTTAAAGCAAATAATGGCACTTTTGTAATTGTAACCATGTATGGGTCCCCACTGGGAAATTTTCAACTGTTTTTGAAAAACTTGAATTCTTTGTTGTGCTACCCATCAGACAAAGGAAAGCAAATTATTGCTTGTGGGGATTTCAATGTAGATTTTCTGAAAGAGTCTGATAGAAAGCTTGACCTTGAAGTATTACTTGGTTATTTCAATTTTACATTGGTTATTGATTTTCCTATTCGGGTGGTACATGAAAGCAGCACACTGATAGATACCATTTTCATAGGACAAAATAAACTTAATCAAATAAAAATTTTTCCTGTTACGAATGGTCTGTCTGATCATGATGCACAGCTAGTTTCAGTATAAAACATAGCTCCAAACAGTAATTCAAAACAGTCCTCCAAAATAGTACATTCCATTTACAATTTAACAATGCAAAATTTTAGGGAAAGCTTGCAACAGTTAGACTGGGATGAGGTGTTCAGGGAACATTATGCTAATTTAAAATTTAACCTATTTCATGATACTTTTGTGAGTACATTTGAAAACAATTTCCCTAAGAAAACAGTGAAATACAGTTGTAAGAAACCAAGCAAAAAGCCATGGCCTACTAAAGGGATAGAAATATCTTGTGAACAGAAAAGGGAAAAGTATCTTATAGCTAGGAAAAGTAATGATCCCAAAACAGTGAAACATTATAAAAACTACTGCACTGTATAAAAATTATTAAAAAGTCCAGAAGTATATGCATTATGTCTGAGATTAGCACATCTGATAATAAAATTAAAACAATTTGGAATATTGTGAAAAGGGAAATGGGGCAGCTGAGAGCACAGCAAGACTGTACTTCTATCAAACACAATGAAAAGCTTGTTAACAGGAAGTCAGAAGTAGAAAACATTTTTAGTAATAATTTCTAGGTGTTATAGAGAAAATAGGGTGCAGCTATTCATTAGAAAATGCAAGGCAGTATATGGAAGAGGCAGTACCTATGCAATTTGATAAAATTGAATTCAACCCACCTCTGCTGCTGAAATTAAGAAAATAATAAATTCACTCAAAAGTAAAAGCTCACATGGAATTGATGGCATTTCCAACAGAGTACTAAAAGCTTGTTCCCAACAAGTAAGTGGGATTCTCAGCCCCATGGTAGTAGCTCACTGAAACAGGGCATTTTTCCAGATAGACTGAAATGTGCTGTTGTTAAACCATTGCATATAAAAGGGGATAATCTGATGCTAACAACTACTGCCAAATCTCACTTCTGACAGCTTTATTCAAAACTCTTGAAAAAGTAATGTATTCAAGAGTAGCATCACGTATTTATAAAAATGAGGTACTAACAAAATGTCAATTTGGTTTTCAGAAATGCTTTTTACTGATCAAATATTAAATGCAATAAATAACTGGACATCATCCATTGGGATACTTTGTGATCTCTCAAAGGCTTTTGATTGTGTGAATCATGAATTTCTTCTAGATAAGCTTAAATATTGTTGTATGAGTGGGACAGTGCACAAATGGTTTAATTTATACTTAACTGTAAGAATTCAGAAGGTTGAAATTAACAGTACAGATAGTCTGCAAAAACCAGCAGAGTCCTCTAACTGGGGAGGTATGAAAGGTGGTGTGCCACATGGTTCATTCTTGGGTTGCTTATTGCTTTTAATATATATTAATGACTTGCCACTCTAGTCATGAAGATGCAAAGCTAGTTCTTTTTGATGATGATACATCCTAGGTGCAAGAATCAGCTGAGGAAATTGCAAAAAATGTCTTTCAGAAAATTATTAAGTGGTTCAATGCAAATGGACTCCCACTAAATTTTGAGAAAACACAGTTTATACAATTCTGTAAATGTCATGATAAATATAGACCATGAACGAAATTCTGTTGCTAAGTCAGAATAGTCAAAATTTCTGGGTGTGTGCATTGATAAGAAATTGAATTGGAAGAAACACATCGATGATCTACTGAAATGGTTAGGTTCAGCTACTTATGCTATTAGGGTAATTGCAAATTTTGGTGATAAACATATCAGTAAATTAGCCTAGCATGCCTATTTTCATTCACTGCTTTCAGATGTCATCATATTTTGGGGCAATCCATCATTAAGAGAGAAAGTATTCATTGCACAAAAGCATATAATCAGCATAACAGCTGGAGCCCACCCAAGATCACTTTGCAGACATTTATTTAAGGAACTCGGGATATTCACAGACCGTTGCAATTCATATATTCACTTATGAAATTTGTCATTAATAAACCATCCCAGTTCAAAAATATCAGCATAGTGCATAGCTACAACACTAAAAGAAAGGATGATATTCATTATTGTGGATTAAATCTCACTTTGGCACAGAAAAGGGTGAATTATGATGCCAGAAAAACCTTTGGTCATTTGCCAAATAGTATTAAAAGTCTGACAGATAGCCAACAAACATTTAAAAACAAATCAAAAGAATTTCTGAATGACAACTCCTACTCAATAGATGAATCCTTAGACATGAAGTAGTACCTGTAAAAAATATTAAATAATTAATTATTTTGTTTAAAGAATACTTATGTTAAAGTGACACGTTCCACATCATTACAAAATGTCCTATTCATGATCTATGGAACAAGGATTTATGTATGTATGTAATTACTGTCTGAAAATAGCTGAACAAATAATCAATTATTGATAAAATTATGTAATTGGAAAGATAAATCAACTTACCAAGTGGCAGCAGAACACATACATAAAAGACTGTTGTGATTGGCAACCTTTTTGAGCCAGTGGCTCCTTCATCAGTCAGAAGGGTTGAAGACGAAGGAAGAAAGGTGAAGGAATAGGACAGGGAGGAGTAATAAAAAGGGTAGATTTTGGGAAAGTCACCTAGAACCACAGGTCAGGGGAGACTTACCATATGGGATGAGAAGCAAAGACTGAACAAATAATCAGTTGGAATCAGAGTCGTACAAAGCTTGGCAGCTTGCATTCAGTGTCCGAAAATGTAGAACTGTGTACTTCACAAAATGAAAAAGCTACTTTTCTACGACTGTAATATCAATGAGTCACACCTGGAATCGACCGACTCCTGCAAATACCTGGGCATAACACACTGTAGGGATATGATGTGAATGATCATATAGGTTCGGTTGTGAGTAAAGCATGTGGTAGACTTCAGTTTATTTGTAGAATACTCGAAAAATGCAGTAAGTCTACATAGGTGGTTGCTTACAAATCATGCATGTGGCCCATTCTGAAATATTGATCAAGTGTGTGGGACCCTTAGAAAAGGACTAACAGGGAATATAGAAGATATACAGAGAAGGAAAGCACAACTGGCCACAGGTTTGTTTGAGCAATGAAAGGGTATCACAGAGATGCTGAAACTCACAGACTCTTGAACATAAATGTAAACTATTATGAGAAATCCTACTTACAAAGTTTCAAGAACTAGCTTTAAATGATGATTCAAGGAATATACTACAATCCCATATGTATCAATCCCACAGGAATTATAGCATGCACAGAAGCATTTAACAGTCATTCTTTCTGCATTCCATATGCAAACTGAATGGTAAAAAGATCTAATGATGGATGCAATGGGCTGTACCATCTGCCATGTGGTTTACAGTGGTTTACAGGGTATGGGTGTAAATGTAGAAGGAGTCGTATACTGGTAAATGAGTGCACATGAATTCAGATACCAGCTAGAGCTTATTAAATGTCTTATAGGTAATGTTGTCGAGTTCAAGATTGAATTTAATAACTTTATGTTGATCACCACCTACTCCATTGAAGATTGCTATGACAGAAACTCTTAAAATTTTAAATTGTTATACATGCAATTATTATTAACGTTGTGATACAGATACAATATTATTTAATGATGGTTATGCATTGTCTTGTAATTAAATCAAATGTACATCCATAACGTCTTTCCCCATCCCAGAAGCTCCCATCTGTGAGGTACATGGAATTTGACTAATGTTCTGGTCAGTGTGCAATGGAACTGTCAGCAAGGTTTAAGAAGCTGGGTATTCGAAGAAGTGGGAGTCATACTGATATTACCCTTTGGCCATAAAGATTACAACAGTTTTAGACTAATGAGCTTGTGCCAAACATCTTGAAGTCAAATAGCTTACTGCAGTAATACTTGCTTATTTTATAGTGCAGTACCACTTAGTTTGTAATGACCCGAAAAGATATTGTGAAAAATTGAAATTGTTTTATAATAAATATAAAATTTGGAGACAGAATTTTTAGTCAGCTGGTGAACGTTTTAGCACCAGTGAAAACACACATAAAAGTACAAAAAACTGATCTATGTTTCAAAAGTATCAATTCCTTTCACAGGTTCATAAAATGAATATCAGTTAAAATTGTGATATCAAAGGCTGCTTATTAGTTAATGTCTCATTTTGGCAGCATATTCTCATCATATATGCTTTACAGTTACATCCACATTAGAGATTCTTTTGGAGTATAATAGGTCTGTTTGCTCAGAGTGCCAATGAAGTTATGTACTGAAATTTATCCATTATTGCTAAAGTGTATTTGTATGACACAGTCCACAAGAGTATATGGAACACTAAGATTTGACACAAAATAACTTGAATGAAACTGTTACTTCTTTTAAAAGGCACACAACAAGCATTCGAGTGCATTTTTGTGACTGAACCTCACAGAACATTTGGTACTATTGGGGGAAAATTAACTGGAATGCCATGGGTTTAATCATTCAGGACTCTTTATGGCAGAAAACGATGTGGCCAGCATAAACAGTGCAATCAGCTTTCCTGCAAAGTTATGCACAAAAAAATTCACATTGTATTAATATTTATTCACTTAGCCTTAAGAACACAGGAGAATACTATGAAATACTCCAGGAAAACATTGTTGATTAGTTACTGGTCATTTGTACTTTCAGTTGATATATTAAATGTCTACACATAAATCTAATCTATTTTACCTGGGTCATTTATATTAGGCTTTGATATTCCTGTAGAAATCACTCATCTTTGAGTCAATGATGAGTAGACAATCCTGTTTATAATATTATTAAATAAAATAAGAGTAATGCCTCATTATAAGTTTTGGATCTACTTAATGGCAATCTGTGATATATTATTTATTTGTTCAGACAATATCTTGACTTTGGTGGGCTGTATGACAGAGAGAAATTGTTCTGGAAAGAAATTCAAGATGTTGTTATTATAGCAGCATGTGCACCACCTGGAGGTGGAAGGAATCCATTGACTCCTCGATTTGTGCGCCATTTTTCTATGCTGTTTATTCCTTCACCTTCTGAGTTCACACTGAAAAATATTTTCAAGGTAAAGCTTACAAAATTCCTTCTAAAGAATTTACAGTCATGAAATGATAACTTAAATTTAGTTCAGTATAAGTATGTAGTTAATTGCTTTACAATATGTTATATTTACGGATGGTCACCTGTCTCGATGACGCTAGTTTGTTTTCATGACTCTACTTACATGCACAGTATTTTAAATTCCTTAACAAAAATTGTGTCTGTAGTTGGAAGAGAGTACAGGTTACATGCATTTAGAAGAAGGATACTAGAAGTAATCCACAAAACTACCATCCTGTATCCTTGACATTGAATAGGTTTAGATCTTAGAACATATTCTGAGCTTAAACATAATGAGGTATTTTGAACAGGATGACCTATTCCATAGCATGGGTTCCAAAAACATCAGTCATGTGAAACCCAAGTCACACTTTTCTCACATGACATACTGGAAGCTTTGGGTCAAGACAGTCATGTGGATGCGGTATTTCTTGATTCATAAAAAGCATTGATTCAGTATCATATCTACACTTATTAGCGAAACAATGATCATGTTAGATGCATGAGACATATGTGATGCATAAAGTTTTGTTGTATGGCAAGTCATTAACAGATGTAGAAGTAATTACAAGTGTGCCCCCAGGAAGTGTGTTGGGACCCTTGCTGTTCATGTTGTACATTAAAGACATTGCAGACAATAATAGTAGTAACCTCAGATAAGCTGCAAATGCTGAAGTTATCTATAATGAAGTACTGTCTGAAAGAATCTGTGTAAGTACTCAGTCAGATTTTGATAAGATTTCAAAGTGGTGCCAAGTTTTGCAACTTTCTTTAAGTGTTCAGAAATGTAATACTGTGCACTTCACAAAAAGGAAAAACATAGTGTTGTATGACTACAATATCAGTGAATAAAATAAAAAGAAACTTCCACATGGGAAAAATATATTAAAAACAAAGATTCCAAGACTTACCAAGCGGGAAAGCGCCGGTAGACAGGCACAAGAAAATAACACACAAACACACACACAAAATTACGAGCTTTTGCATCCGGCGGTTGCTTCATCAGGAAAGAGGGAAGGAAAAGGAAAGATGAAAGGATGTGGGTTTTAAGGGAGAGGGTAAGGAGTCATTCCAATCCAGGGAGCGGAAAGACTTACCTTAGGGGGAAGAAAGGATAGGTATATACACGCATGCACACACACACACACACACACACACACACACACACACACACACACACACATATCCATCCATACACATACAGACACACAATGCAAACATGTGTATCTGTATATGTATGGATGGATATATGTGTGTGTGTGTGTGTGTGTGTGTGTGTGTGT
Source organism: Schistocerca gregaria (assembly GCF_023897955.1). Classification (NCBI taxonomy): domain Eukaryota; kingdom Metazoa; phylum Arthropoda; class Insecta; order Orthoptera; family Acrididae; genus Schistocerca; species Schistocerca gregaria. The sequence goes on along the minus strand of NC_064923.1, from coordinate 314,133,418 downwards.
GTGTGTGTGTGTGTGTGCGCGTGCGCGCTCGAGTATATACCTATCCTTTTTTCCCCCTAAAATAAGTCTTTCCGCCTACGTGATTGGAATGACTCCTTACCCTCTCCCTTAAAACCCACATCTTTTCATCTTTCCTTTTCCTTCCCTCTTTCCTGACGAAGCAACCGCTGGTTGCAAAAGCTCGTAATTTTGTGTGTGTGTTTGTGTGTTATTTTATTGTGCCTGCCTACCAGCTCTTTCCCGCTTGGTAAGTCTTGGAATCTTTGTTTTTAATATACAATATCAGTGAGTCACAGTTGGAACTGGTTAACTCATATAAATACCTATTAAGCATGTAGTAGACTCTAGTTTATTGGCAGCTTACTTGGGAAATTGAAATCAGTCTACAAAGGAGATTGCTTACATATCACTTGTGTGGCCCATCCTAGTATACCCATATGAAAAAGGACAAACAGGGAATGTTGAATGTACAAAGAGAAGGGTAGCATGAATGGTCACAGGTTTCTTTCGATCCATGAGAGAGTGTCACAGATATGCTGAAGAAACTGTAAAAATGGACAGCAACCACAAAGTGTGATGGGGCTTGCTCTTTCAGCATCTTATATCCTCATGGCTGGCATAAAATTGGAAAATCTATGGTGAGCAGCAGACAAATGTCAGTTGGTTGGGGCACTCATGCAGCTTATAGCATTTCTAACATGAGTCTCAGCAGCACCATCCTTAATCACCATGAAGGTGACAGTCTAAATGAGTGTGGGATGGTGTTTCCTCAAAGACGTACATGACACCATAATTTCAGTTACTCTAACACCCACATTTATTCTTCACTAAGCTCAGCGAATATTAATGGTGATTTGTATATCAACTGCTAAAATTTTTCAGTGCACTGAACAATACCAACTTGTACAATCACCAATGAACAGTCCAATAGCAAAGTTGAACATTCCAGTTCATGAGTATGCAAAGCCCTACTTGCAAAAGCACTTGTTGTATGTGCACTCCTTTATCTGTTTCCAGTAACTGAAAAATTTTGACTCCCATACTAGAAAGCTCAACACTGTACTGATACAAAAAAGTAATGACAGAATGATTTACTAATATACTCTTCACAACTCTTTCTTTAAATTTTGTAAAGCTTCCTCACATTCTGAACTCCAATTATACACTACAGTCTACTTCAGTAAATTGCCCGAACAAGGATTATTAAGTGACTAATGTGTCGCAAAATTTTCAGTAATATCCTAATAGGCTGAGCATAGCATTACATTCTGTATTCTTATTAGGTGGTGGAAAAATAGGAAGAGATGTTAGATTGTTGTGTTTAGTGTGTATCTCTTTTTCATAAATTACATGGCCCAAAAAAATTCCTTTTTACTGATACTTGCTCAGTTTTAATTTCAGTCCCCCTCTGTAAATAGCATCCAGCACTCCATCCAAAATTTGACAATGCTCATACCTATCAAAACTTGCCTTCAAAATATCATGAATGTAAACAGTTACTTTGGTACCTGAAACTTTTTCAGAGCTCTAATGAAAACATCCCCCCATGAACCATGGACGTTGTCATTGGTGGGGAGGCTTGCGTGCCTCAGCAATACAGATAGCCGTACCGTAGGTACAACCACAACGGAGGGGTATCTGTTGAGAGGCCAGACAAACGTGTGGTTCCTGAAGACGGGCAACGGCCTTTTCAGTAGTTGCAAGGGCAACAGTCTTGATGATTGACTGATCTGGCCTTGTAACAATAACCAAAACGCCCTTGCTGTGCTGGCACTGCGAATGGCTGAAAGCAAGGGGAAACTACGGCTGTAATTTTTCCCGAGGGCATGCAGCTTTACTGTATGATTAAATGACGATGGCGTCCTCTTGGGTAAAATATTCCGGAGGTAAAATAGTCCCCCATTCGGATCTCTGGTGCGGGGGGGCGGGGGGGGGGGGGGGGGGGGGGGGGGGGGACTACTCAAGAGGATGCCGTTATCAGGAGAAAGAAAATTGGCGTTCTACGGATCGGAGCGTGGAATGTCAGATCCCTTAATCGGGCAGGTAGGTTAGAAAATTTAAAAAGGGAAATGGATAGGTTAAAGTTAGATATAGTGGGAATTAGTGAAGTTCGGTGGCAGGAGGAACAAGACTTCTGGTCAGGTGACTACAGGGTTATAAACACAAAATCAAATAGGGGTAATGCAGGAGTAGGTTTAATAATGAATAGGAAAATAGGAATGCGGGTAAGCTACTATAAACAGCATATTGAACACATTATTGTGGCCAAGACAGATACGAAGCCCACACCTACTACAGTAGTACAAGTTTATATGCCAACTAGCTCTGCAGATGACGAAGAAATTGAAGAAATGTATGATGATATAAAAGAAATTATTCAGATAGTGAAGGGAGACGGAAATTTGATAGTCATGGGTGACTGGAATTCGAGTGTAGGAAAAGGGAGAGAAGGAAACGTAGTAGGTGAATATGGATTGGGGCTAAGAAATGAAAGAGGAAGCCGCCTGGTAGAATTCTGCACAGAGCACAACTTAATCATAGCTAACACTTGGTTTCAGAATCATGAAAGGAGATTGTATACATGGAAAAACCCTGGAGATACTAAAAGGTATCAGATAGATTATATAATGGTAAGACAGATTTAGGAACCAGGTTTTAAATTGTAAGACATTTCCAGGGGCAGATGTGGACACTGACCACAATCTATTGGTTATGAACTGTAGATTAAAACTGAAGAAACTGCATAAAGGTGGGATTTTAAGGAGATGGGACCTGGATAAACTGAAAGAACCAGAGGTTGTACAGAGTTTCAGGGAGAGCATAAGGGAACAATTGACAGAAATGGGGGAAAGAAATAAAGTAGAAGAAGAATGGGTAGCTTTGAGGGATGAAGTAGTGAAGGCAGCAGTGGATCAGGTAGGTAAAAAGATGAGGGCTAGTAGAAATCCTTGGGTAACAGAAGATATATTGAATTTATTGATAAAAGGAGAAAATATAACAATGCAGTAAATGAAGCAGGCAAAAAGGAATACAAACAGCTCAAAAATGAGATGGCTAGAGGACAAATGTAAGGATGTAGAGGCTTATCTCACTAGGGGTAAGATAGATACTGCCTACAGCAAAATTAAAAAGACTTTTGGAGAAAAGAGAACCACTTGTATGAATATCAAGAGCTCAGAAGGAAACCCAGCTCTAAGCAAAGAAGGGAAGGCAGAAAGGTGGAAGGAGTATATAGAGGGTCTATACAAGGGTGATGTACTTGAGGACAATATTATGGAAATGGAAGAGAATGTAGATGAAGATGAAATGGGAGATACGATACTGCGTGAAGAGTTTGACAGAGCACTGAAAGACCTGAGTCGAAACAAGGGCCCGGGAGTAGACAACATTCCATTGGAACTACTGAAGGCCTTGGGAGAGCCAGTCCTGACAAAACTCTACCATCTGGTGAGCAAGATGTATGAAACAGGCGAAATACCCTCAGACTTCAAGAAGAATATAATAATTCCAATCCCAAAGAAAGCAGGTGTTGACAGATGTTTAAATTACTGAACAATTAGTTTAATAAGCCACAGCTGCAATATACTAATGTGAATTATTTACAGACGAATGGAAAATGGTAGAAGCTGACCTGGGGGAAGATCAGTTTGGATTCCGTAGAAATGTTGGAACACGTGAGGCAATACTGACCTTACGACTTATCTTAGAAGAAATATTAAGGAAGGGCAAACCTACGTTTCTAACATTTGTAGACTTGGAGAAAGCTATTGACAATGTTGACTGGAATACCCTTTTCCAAAATCTAAAAGTGACAGGGGTAAAATACAGGGAGCGAAAAGCTGTTTACAATTTGTACACTAACCAGATGGCAGTTATAAGAGTCGAGGGCCGTGAAAGGGAAGCAGTGGTTGGGAAGCAAGTGACACATGGTTGTAGCCTCTCCCCGATGTTATTCAATCTGTATATTGAGCAAGCTGTAAAGGAAACAAAAGAAAAATTCAGAGTAGGTATTAAAATCCATGGAGAAGAAATAAAAACTCTGAGGTTCGCCAATGACATTGTAATGCTGTCAGAGACCACAAGGGACTTGGAAGAGCAGTTGAACGGAATGGATTGAAAAGAGGATATAAGATGAACATCAACAAAAGCAAAATGAGGATAATGGAATGTAGTCGAATTAAGTCAGGTGATGCTGAGGAAATTAGATTAACAAATGAGACACTTAAAGTAGTAAAGGAGTTTTGCTATTTGGGGAGCAAAATAACTGATGATGTTCGAAGTAGAGAGGATATAAAATGTAGACTGGCAATGGCAATTAAAGCATTTCTGAAGAAGAGAAATTTGTTAACATCGAGTATAGATTTAAGTTTCAGGAAGTCATTTCTGAAAGTATTTGTATGGAGTGTAGCCATGTAGGGAAACATGGATGGTAAATAGTTTGGACAAGAAGAGAATATAAGCTTTCGAAATGTGGTGCTACAGAAGAATTCTGAAGATTAGATGGGTAGATCACATAACTAATGAGGAAGTTCTGAATAGGATTGGGGAGAAGAGATGTTTGTGGCACAACTTGACCAGAAGAAGGGATCGGTTGGTAGGACTTGTTCTGAGGCATCAAGGGATCACCAATTTAGTAGTGGAGAGCAGCGTGGAGGGTAAAAATTGTAGAGGGAGACCAAGAGATGAATACACTAAGCAGATTCAGAAGGATGTAGGTTGCAGTAGGTACTGGGAGATGAAGAAGCTTGCACAGGATAGAGTAGCATGGAGAGCTGCATCAGACCAGTCTCAAGACTGAAGACAACAACAACAACAATGAAAACATATACAGACAAGTTTAGACCAAAAGGTACCACACAGTACTGATAACACTTACCTTCAAATAGGAAAGCTGTACAAGGCATAGATTCCTTTGCTAAGATTAGATCCAATAACCACAAGTTACATTAAAATAAGTCAAAAATTTAAATCCATAGAATTTCTGTAAAATTTCTTCCAGTATTGGCTGGTCAGTCACTTGCTCTCAGAACTATTTCATTTAATTTTCTTGCATAAGGAACAACTCTTGACACCATTCCTTTTTTAAAAATAACTGACTTTATAGCATGCAATTATTCCCCATTGAAGCATCTTCTCATCTTCTCTCTTTCTCTTCTAACAGCTCCTTTCTCGGAAAATGGAATAACAAAAGTTTCATAAAGAATAGTTCATTTTTCTTTTAACTTTATTCTACATACAAAATATTTTATTTATCCAGGCTTATGTGAAAATAATGTACTGTTTGAATCACTCTTTTGGTTAGGTGTTATTCTTCAATATTTTTTGCTTTGTTATTTATCTCTACCTGTACTGTACTTGTTCTTTTTCAGTCTTATCCCTGTCAGTTATAATGGCTAAGTATCCCAGTGATAAGTCTAATGCACTATGTGTGTCAGAATCTAATTTTTCCAAAACTGCCATTTCATATGAATTTCCAGTGCTCACAAAACTAAATTTTCCATTGCCAAAATCAATTTTCACATTCCACTTACATAAGAAGTCTGTAGCCAATATTACATCTACACTAACATTAGGTATACTATCACTAAAAATTTACGTTCCAATAACTGACCCCCAAATTTCACAATTAATAGTACTTCTTGTTTGATGCTCTTGAAAATTTTCCCATTGGTGCTCTAATACTCAACATTGTGTCTCCTTCGTGCAACAACCTCAATTATTTTTTTATAAAAAAATCTCATCTTCATCATGAAACCTGTTTCCAAATACTGTTAAGTGACAGATGGCCAGACTCTCTTCCCTGCTTATATCTTCAAACAATGGAAAATGCAGGATGGAATGTAACAATATTATGAGAAAGAAAGTTGCTACTTAAAGTCTTAATGGCCAAAAGCTTTAATTGTGAGAGTCTTTTTGTTGTGCCTATCTGTGACTCAGCATCTCTGCTATATGGTGAGTAGCAATTTATCTTCTCATATTGTTGCTGCTTATATCTTCAGTATTCCACAACTCTATCTCATTATTTCTTTGTTTACTTATATTTATTCTCTCTTTATTTATCATATTACCTTCAATGTCTTCAACAAATTAGTTTATACATTTTTTTCTCTTCCTCTTCTATATTCTTTACTATTTTCATCGCAACTTGGACTATTTCTTGAATCACTAGTACTTTCACTGTCACTACCCTCAAATGCTTGGCTGATCAGTTGTTTATTCTCACTATTTGACCAAAAAGGAAGATACTTCAATTGATTTGTTTTACAGAGTTGTTCACAATTTTTCATAGCATCCTGATAGTCTTTTTCATATTTCTTTCACTGAACAGTCAAACACTCTTCTGTTTCATCTGTTTGCTTTGCCATTTGCTCTCCTTCTTCCAGTTTAATGGGATCCCTTCCTCTGGGAACAGTTCTGTTCATTACTAGACATGGGAAGTTTCTCTACTTACGTAACTATCTCTGCTCAGTTGAAAATTAGTCCATGTTGTTTTTCTTCTATTCCCTGGTGGCTCTTTTTTGCTTCTTCCCCAAGCATGGAACCCAACTGCAAATTTCAGTTTTCTGATTTGGGTCCATAGTTACCATTCCCTCCTCTTCTGTCACTTGAATTTCCTCTATGAGTTCTATTCCCCTTTGGAGCATTTCCCATCCAATTGTTCCTATAACCTCCATTATTCCTTCCAGGGCCTGCTGTACTACACTCTATACACATGGTAATCTCCTCTGAATTGGTCCCTAGTATCAGAATTCCTTCTGCTATTTTTTTTCTAATTCTATCTTTGTTAGCTTCACAATCTATTTTCATGGTCTATATTTTTACAGTACCAGTTTTTCTAACCTATTTTCGAAACAAACTTTTACAATTCATAATTTTTTGTCCAAGTTTGACTTTAAATTAGCAATACCATTTCTAGCTTAGACTTCTTAGACTTCCACTCTCACTACTGTCTTGATCGTTTCTTAATTCAAATCTTTCATAAACTCCACTATTACCAACTGAAAATGCTCCTTTACTAGCGCTTCCTAAACTTGGCTACTTTCCTCATGCAGCTCCTGTTCAACATTAATTTATTTCATCACCTCCAGACTGTCCAAGGCCTCACTCACACTTCTATGTGCAGTGGGTGAAGCCCTTGACATTTGGCATATTATTTGCCAAACAGTATCCTCATCATAAAAAGAATGGTCCATTAGTTTCACTCCACTTTCCACCTTCAAATTTACTTTTGACAACTACTTTACATTCATTTAACAATTTTAGTTCCTTCTCCCTATCTCCAAATACCATACTATTAGGCTCACTCTTACTGTTTTCTGTCTGTTTCTCATTGTCAAATTCACTGCTTGTTCTTTCTTTGTCACTCACTTCTGCAAACATTTAATTGCATTCACTGATAAAACACTTTACCTTCAACACCATCAGCCACTGCAGTCTTCAAAAAATTTTGCTGCCCTTACTGCATCGATGATGATGTCAGTTGAACTTGTTCTTCCATTGGTGAAGCCCTCTCTGTCTTGTTGCCACTGCTATGTAACAAGCTGTAAAGGAACAAAACTATAGGAGAATTTGAAGCAGAAACAAGGGCCCAGGACTGCAATGAGGCCACAGGCAGACAGTAGTTGCTGGTCAGTGAACTGTGTGACACACTCCTATGTTGTCACACCAAGAGCAAGGAAATCAGGCCACAAGCCATGGACATCAGCTGCAGCCAGCCATCACCCATGCTTGATCATCACCCCTCAGCAGCAGCAGCAGCAGCAGCAGCAAGACTTCCAAGACACTTTTCCAGATGTCAGTGCCCTGGGCTCAGACTTCAAAAAGCCACTCCGGGTTGCCAGACTACCACATCATTGATGTGTGCTGTCAATTATGCCAGACCTTGGCCATTGCCCTGTTCTACACAGTTCACACTGGCTTACAAAGACAGCCCTTCCACAAATTCAGCACCAAGAACCATCATTTAAACACTGGCCCAGCAGAGAATGTCATGTTCAACATAATAGGTGTGTAGGTACATGATGAAAGACCCCCATGATATCGTAAAGTAAATATTTATTAAAAAACCGAAGAGTTTTTAAAGATGTTAATTATGAATGTGAAGTAAGGTGCAGACAAACAAAAACACTCATTCAATTACAATTTTTTTGTTTTCACACACACACTCTGCTGTATGTAGAAGGATAATGAAGATGTGCGATTTTAAACATGAAGTACTACGAATTTTATGTATCATATGAGTGCATGAAGAATAGTATATTGAACAACAGTATCAAGTATTTTTTATTTATTTAAGTGAAGTGAAGTCCATGTAAGGAGGATTTTTGAAATGTAAGCGAAGTCTGATAGCCAAGGAAAATTCATATAGGCACAGAACATTTATAATAACACAATTGAATTGTATTCTACAAAAATGTGTCTTCATATGCATATCAATAATATTTTGTAATGATATTTTATTTTTTATTTATTTATTTATTTATTTATTTTACAACACAATTGTCGACCTGTGTGCCAGGGCTTCAGGACGTTGGTTGTGAGTAGTGTTTGTTAACTTTTGTTACACTAAGAAATTTCTATGACCCTGTTATGAGTCATAAAACTAATTATCTGTATTTTCTGTTTGCATGAATCATGATGGGGAGCAAGCATTGCAAAAATTCAAAAATTGAGGAGAAAAGTTTTGAAAGGAATAGGAACTGGATGCAGGTTATGTAAAATTTTCAATTGTAAGCTGTTTTGTTCAGAGCAGCAAAGGTAGGATGGCTATGCAAGTTGCTTACATGGTTATGCTTGGTAGTGCCTCTTTTGAAATAGATACAAACCTTTTCCTTATTATTCCATTTTTTTAATTTTATTTGTGAAAAATTTACAGAAATGTTTCAGTGTGGTACGCATTGTCAGTAAAACATAAAGAGTTGCAGTACAGTAATTTGCACATCATAACTGACATAAAACAGGCTTTGACATCATGTAAATTACAATTGTCAAGTATAATAATTAACATTTTTGTGAAAATTTTACTTTTGGCATATTCATATAACATGACCAAAAAATATATGCCCATTGTTGGTAGCAATAGCGAAAATGAAATCAGCCAAGATGATGTAGAATTGTGTGATCGAAAAGTTGAAGTTCAGGTTCCCTGCATGCCTACTGCAGAAAGTTTAAGAAGATCAGAGATGAGTGTCACAGGAGTGACAAATGATAGCGGTGCTCCACAGAAAAAGAACCTTGATGACACAATATTTACAATTGATGAGACAATGTCACACATCTCACAGAGTGACATACCACTAATGAATGAAATATTATAGAGCGATTCCAATATGAATTTTGACAACACGTTACAAACACCACTTGGTCACAACACAAACATTAACTTGAGAAGTACAACTGACAGCAACCATGGTAGTACAACTGAAGCACTGCTATGGCAGTTACTATCTAATATAAATGTGAAATTTGATGATATGAAACACAATATGAACACCAATTTCAGTAATTTTACGCAAAATATGAATATGGTAAAACAGTAACAAAACTCTGTTACACAAGATATGAACATGGGAAAACAGCAAAAAAAACACTGTTACACAAGAGGTAAGTGGAATTAAGCAAGAACAGAAACAAGTATTCAAGGATTTGCAAGACATGATCTCACAGAAATTTGACGACTTATCCAAAAATTTTCACACTGAAATCGACGAAAAATTGAATGATATTAAAACACAGGTAAAGCATGAAGTACTTTCTGAGATTAACGGTAACATTATACACAGAGCTAAAACAGTAGGTAGAGTCTTTTAATGACCATCATGATTTAGTAGAGCAACAGATAAAGAAAATCACAGATGCAAATGCCAACATTGAAGCCACACAAAACCAATTGGTTTCAACAGTAAAAAAAAGGTAACCACTGTCGTTAACAAACTAAATAAAGACTATGAAATTGTACCTCTAGCTGTAGAAGAGCTTGCTTTGAGGGTACCAACATTATAAACTGACTCAGCACATGCTAAGAAGGAGAGAGAAAAAAAATCAATGAAAATCTGAGTGATATCATTAGTCAATCTGGAGCAGGTACATTACATAAGGATAATACCAGTGCAGAGAAATTATTAACTGATTGTAAGTTATACACAGATGTAGTAGAAAAGGCTACTCAGAAAAAAGAAACTCAATTGTGAACAAGGTAAAAGTTGAAAATATACAGCATTTATATGTGGTGGCAAAAGTTACAAATATACAGCATTTATATGTGGTGGCAAAAGTTACAAATTTTATCTTCTACCGTTTGGACTGAATATTAGTGCAGGAGTGTTTATATCTACATTGGACAACGTTTTAGGGCCAGAATTGCTTAGCAGAGTCACTGTTTACCATATGTTAATAGCTACACCCACTTGCTTAGTATATATCAGGCTCATTGAATAGGTGCTTCAATGATTTGCAGATTATGGAGTAACAGCCAATTTAAAAATGTCTAGTTTTGGCAAGGAGAAAGTCAGATTTTTAGGACATGTTGTGTCAGAACAAGGTATATTACCTGATCCGAAAAAACTTGATGCCATACACAATTGTCCAGCTCCAAGGAATAAAGAACAACTAAAAGCCTTTTTAGGAATAGCTTTTTGTTTTTCGTAAGTTTGTACCACAACTGTTGAACAGTGATGCATTGTTCAACTTGTTATGAAAAAATAGGCTTCAGTTATGGGATGATAAGTGTCAGGAGGACATCAATAACATTAAGCAGGTACGGGCTGATAAGTGACAAGAGGACTTTACTAATATTAAGCAGGTATTAGTCAATGCAAACATTCTTAGCCACCCTGATATGTCCAAGAATTTTTGTCTATGCACAGATGCCTCATCCCAAAAGCTGCAGGCATGCTTGTTCCAGATGCAAGAGGAAGAAGGTAAGGAAGTACCCAAGGTCATCAGTTTTTCTAGTCATCCATTATCAGAAGCAGGAAGATATTACTCTACGTCAGAATTGAAAAGTTTAGCCGTAATATGGGCATTTAAAAATTTGAATATTTTTGCTGGGCAAGAATACCAAAGTTTACTGTGACCATCAGTCACTGTCATTTCTTTTAACTTGTAAACTATTGCATTGTAGATTAGCTAGGTGATGTCTGTATTTACAAGAATTCAATTTCGAGATAACTTATATTAAAGGTACTCAGAATATTATTGTGGTTGCCTTGTCCAGCTTACCATAAGGTTTAGAGGAATTTGGTGAATTAACAGAGCAGGATGCAGAACTCTGAATGCTATTGATACAAGGTACACCACAACAGTTTGATTACCATAAGTTTTGAAGCAAATGAAAGTTATACAACAGCAACATCACAGATGGAATAAAGTCATGCAAAACCTTAAGGAAGATGAAGGTGGAAAGGTAAGTGAATGGTATCTGGAGTACAAGGGCATTTTGTTTCATAGGAAATCAGTGGTATGTGTGTGTGTATTCCTGAAGACTATATCACCAAATTTACAAGAGACATGCATTAAATTTGGGGACATTAAGGTGTAGGCAAATGTACTGCAAAAATTGCAACACTTTGTTATTTTCCAAATTTGAGAAGGCGAGTCCCTACAGGTATTAAGAAAGTGTGCGAAGGTCAAAACAGTTCAGTGTGTCAAAGTATACTGAGCTACACCCACTACTCACAAAAAAACCATCTAGATATAGTATCCTGGACATAGTTGGTCCATATCCAAGAAGTAAAGGAGGAGTAAGATATGTAGTAGCACTATATGATATTTTCTTGAAGCATATCAAAATGTATGCCATTAAAAATGCAACAGCCATAAATACCAGAAAAAGAACTGAGGGAGACTGTTTGAGAAGAGTAGATAAACCAAAGGTACTGCTAACTGATAATGCTTCAAATTTTGTTGCGCAAAAGTGGAGACAATTTATGACCTCACAGGGCATAAAGCACAAATTAGGATGCCTTTTTCACCCAGAAGCAAGCCCAGTAGAATGAGTCTTTAAAGAATTTAACTGGTTTATTAGGACATACACCCCTCAAAACACACCCAATGGGTAGAATATGTAACTCCCTTCGTGCAAGTTGCCAATAACCTTCCACATTCTTCAACAGGTTTCACACCTAATGAACTGAAGTTCTGGACAAAACAAATGAATGAGTAAGAGTCACCCATATCAAAGGTACCCACAACAGAAATCACACTACAAGACAAAATCAAACAGACCATGTTTACACTAGAAAACAGGGCCAAGTATTGAAAGAAAATTTATAATAAGTCACTGAAACATGTTGCACAATTTTTTGAAGTGCAACGAGTCCACGGATGCAACCTAAATTGCCAAAAACTGACAAACTAAATAAGAAGTGGCAGTTACTCTATTGAGGATCATATGTAATTTCCAAAATACCATACCCTGGGACGTACAGGTTAGATTATAAGAAAACAGTAAGAGACAAAGATCTCCACCCCCCCAACGACATAAAAGCTTTTATAGAATGTTGAAGCTGGGTATCATTTTTTCTTTCTATCACTAGATAATTGTACATAGTGTATCTATCTCTAAGTGTAATTTTTCTTCTGGAGAGTATTTTAAGATACAGTAATGTGTATAGGCATAAGTAATTCTTCTGATTTTTACACACAGGCATAAAATTAACAGCAATGAGAAATAACACACTGCTTATGCAAAGCAGAAGTATAAACGAAATTAGCTTATGGCTCAGCTGTCAGCACTCAACAATACACACTGATGTCAGTAGTAGGAGAGGAGGTATTGGCCTGTATGCTTGACCGAAAGGCCGACAGAAGGCGCAACCAAAATAGGAATGCAATATGTACCTAACCTAAATACAAGGTAAAAGGAAATACTACACAATTACATCTACTATCTAATAACTGAGGAATCTATTAATATATGTACACAGAGACTTAATTGAATACTAAGCTATACACAACATGCTCACAGCCAAAAGGAAGCATCATGAAAAAGTATACAAGAACATGTAAGGTAAGGACTAAAGGCAAAATACTTTGAGAGATGTCAAATAATTTTCTTCGCAGAGTAAATGCTCATGATGGGTAACAGAATAAATGAATGTCTATGAATTTAAACAAAGTAATGGAATATCTGCAGATGTATACGATGACCAAATATATCAGTGGCCACCGAGCTATGTAAGGCAATTAGTTTTGAGTTAGATTTAAATTTTTTCTTTGAGCAACCAGTGCATCATCAGGGTGCAGAAGAAGATAGGTACGCCGAGAGTAGCAGGTACCAAATGACAAAACGAGCCACACCTCAAGTAAACAATTTAGTTATAAGGGTATTTATACAAAAGTCATAAGGCAAATGAAAAGTGAAATACGCATTGTTGCAGTGTGTCCCCATGAGAATTATCAGTACTTATTCACTGTAGAGTACACAAACATTTAAGCATGAGATTTTACAAAAGCCAATTAATTTTTATCGTGTTACACAAAAGCTTGAATAATGACATTTCCAGGTATTCAAGAAAGATAAGTCTAGGATGGTTAAAGTGTCACATTTCACACTAGGCTACACATCATTTAAAGTAAACAGCTGTGGCACATGAAGAAACAACATGATACTATGTCAATGATAAGTCAATACATATTACAAGGTGCTATCCAAAATTTTTGCAACCTGTGCTGCCATCTCTTGAAATCCTTACCTTTGGACTAACGGTCACCATCACCCTCAAAGTAGTTCCCATCTGCATATACACACTGGTCCCAGCGTTTCTGCCACTGGTAAATCGTTTTCTGGAAGCCCTGTTCTTTGAGGGTCTTTATCACTGCCAGCGATGCTTCTTGAATCCTCTCTCTAGTGTCGAACCAATGGCCTTTCAACTTGAGTTTCAGTTTTGGGAATAGCCCCAAGTTGCAAGGTGCCAAATCTGGTGATTACGGTGGGTGGGTAGCGACCAACATGTTGTTTTTTGGCAAAAAGGTCTTGGTTAACAAGGACTTGTGACAGGGTGCGTTGTCGTGATGCAGCACCCAGTTCCCTTGATGCCAAATTTCAGGCCATCATCACCACACGTTTTCACGGAGCCATCGCAAAAGTCACAGTAGTATGTGGAATTCATTGTTTGGCTGGGTGGGACAAATTCTTTGTGCACAATTCCCATGGTATCAAAGAAAACAATGATCATGCTCTTAATTTGCTCTTCACCTGTCTCGCTTTTTTGGGACTTGGAGAGCCCAGGCTCTTCCATTAGGATGATTGTTGCCTTGCCTCTGGGTCATAATTGTAAATCCAGCTCTCGTCACCAGTGATAACCCGTGACAAGAAAGTTGGATCATCAGATACGGTCTGAAGGTGGTCCGTGTGCCTTCTACAATAAAATCGCCACACACCAGAGTATTATGGAAATCACTGTGAACATGCAACATGTCCTCCTAGCTGAATGCACTCCACACACTGACTCATCAGATGTGCAGCTCTTGCCACCTAGTGGTGCAAAGATCTACTACTTCTACTTTCCAGACGGCAGCACTAGTCCCAAAAATTTTGGATTCCACCTCATATTTACACAAAACCAAAGTTCTTTAGCAGCTAGCCCATTATTGTACAAGTAACATATCCTCTTAAATCCTTGAATCAGTAAATGAGTATTACCCTTCTTCCCTCCCAAACAAAGGAGGCAGCACCAAGCATAGTTAGGCCAGCAATGCCCAATGTCTTAGTCCTATTTCCAATGTTTTTCTCCCTCCTCTAGCTAAGAAATAAATGAGCTCCCATAAGTGATAAAAGGTTATCTATAAAATGAAACATAAATGAAACATATGCTTGTATAGTATCATGGTATGTGTATGTAATTAATTTGTATATGTGATGTGAATGAAGATAAGTTGAAGCTTGCAAGCAAACTGTAGTAACAGAACCAAGTTATAATTTATGATGTTTTAAAACTTCAGAAATTTATGTTCATATTATAAGCGATGGATGGAATGTCAGCCATAGGTATAAGCTATCATATTATGTTTATTGTTGTAACTCAATACTCGTATGAATTTTCATTGGAAACCAAACTCTATGTGAAGAAATGAACTTTAAAGACAAGCAGTTTATACAATTTCCAGATGGCTGTATGTGTCTTTCAACAAGTGGATGGTCGAGTGTGGTGACAATAACATGCGTGTGCAATGAAATAATTTCTGAGTATCATGGCTCACAACACTTGACACTTTAACAAGGTGTTCAAGCAAGTACTCACCTCATCAACAGATGCTGTTGGTCAGGGTTCTCTCCACTGAAAATGCGAGTATGACAGGTAATAATGATGCCCGGGCCATAAAAATGGAGATCTTCAGCCACAGCGTTGGATTTTGAACAATAAGCACACAACCACTGCAACCAGAATGAAGCCAAATGACATGGCAGTTCATCAATACGTGACACTCAGGTGAAAGTGTGACATTCAATGTGAAATCAACACTAAGAGAATTAGTGCATGCACATGTGATGGTAGCATCTAGAATGTTGACCGTTAGCGTCTAGCTCTTAGTCACCAAATCAGCTAGTGCCCCAGCAGTGAGAATGAAGCAAACTGAACATTTTTGTTAGCATGCTAAATTCAAATAAGTAATAAGCGCTGGCAGGTCGATAGACAAGCAGCTGCTTGTGTCTGTGTATGTGCGGATGGATATGGGTGTGTGTGCGAGTGTATACCTGTCCTTTTTTCCCCCTAAGGTAAGTCTTTCCGCTCTCGGGATTGGAATGACTCCTTACCCTATCCCTTAAAACCCACATCCTTTCGTCTTTCCCTCTCCTTCCCTCTTTCTTGATGAAGCAACCTTCGTTTGCGAAAGCTTGAATTTTGTGTGTATGTTTGTGTTTGTTTGTGTGTCTATCGACCTGCCAGCGCTTTTGTTTGGTAAGTCACATCATCTTTGTTTTTAGATATATTTTTCCCATGTGGAATATTTCCCTCTATTATATTCAGACTATGATATCATGTATACAATCTTTTAATTTGTTGTAGAATTCTAACATACATAGGATAAGCCTTCATATCCATTCCATTAAATAAAAAAGAAGTCGACAATAAAGGGCATCGACCCTTATCGGGGGTGGGCCGAAGAGAAACCTCTGTATGTCTCCATACCATGTCAGCATACAGTGTGGGGTCAATTGTCTAGATACATGATGAAAGACCCCCAGGATATTATACAGTTAATATTTATTACGAAACAGAAGAGCTGTCAAAGACATTAATTATGAATGTGTTTAAGGTGCAGACAAATAGAAAACACTCATTCAATTATTTGTACAGTTTTTTGTTTTCACACACGCTCTCTCTTCTATGTAGAAGGATGATGGAGATTTGCGATTTTAAACATGAAGTATTATGAGTTTTATGTATTATATGAATAATTGTGGCCAAGATAGACACAAAGCCTATGCCTACTACAGTTGTTGTTGTTGTCTTCAGTCCCGAGACTGGTTTGATGCAGCTCTCCATGCTACTCTATCCTGTGCAAGCTGCTTCATCTCCCAGTACCTACTGCAACCTACATCCTTCTGAATCTGCTTAGTGTACTCATCTCTCGGTCTCCCTCTACGATTTTTACCCTCCACGCTGCCCTCCAATGTTAAATTTGTGATCCCTTGATGCCTCAAAACATGTCCTACCAACCGATCCCTTCTTCTAGTCAAGTTGTGCCACAAACTTCTCTTCTCCCCAATCCTATTCAATACCTCCTCATTAGTTACGTGCTCTATCCACCTTATCTTCAGTATTCTTCTGTAGCACCACATTTCGAAAGCTTCTATTCTCTTCTTGTCCAAACTAGTTAGCGTCCATGTTTCACTTCCATACATGGCTACACTCCAAACAAATACTTTCAGAAACGACTTCCTGATACATAAATCTATATTCGATGTTAACAAATTTCTCTTCTTCAGAAACGCTTTCCTTGCCATTGCCAGTCTACATTTTATATCCTCTCTACTTCGACCATCATCAGTTATTTTACTTCCTAAATAGCAAAACTCCTTTACTACTTTAAGTGTCTCATTTCCCAGTCTAATTCCCTCTGCATCACCCGATTTAATTTGACTACATTCCATTATCCTCGTTTTGCTTTTGTTAATGTTCATCTTATATCCTCCTTTCAAGACACTGTCCATTCCGTTCAACTGCTCTTCCAAGTCCTTTGCCGTCTCTGACAGAATTACAATGTCATCGGCGAACCTCAAAGTTTTTACTTCGTCTCCATGAATTTTAATACCTACTCCAAATTTTTCTTTTGTTTCCTTTACTGCTTGCTCAATATACAGATTGAATAACATCGGGGAGAGGCTACAACCCTGTCTCACTCCTTTCCCAACTACTCCTTCCCTTTCATGCCCCTCGACTCTTATGACTGCCATCTGGTTTCTGTACAAATTATAAATAGCCTTTCGCTCCCTGTATTTTACCCCTGCCACCTTTAGAATTTGAAAAAGAGTATTCCAGTCAACATTGTCAAAAGCTTTCTCTAAGTCTACAAATGCTAGAAACGTAGGTTTGCCTTTTCTTAATCTTTCTTCTAAGATAAGTCGTAAGGTCAGTATTGCCTCACGTGTTCCAACATTTCGACGGAATCCAAACTGATCCTCCCCGAGGTCTGCATCTACCAGTTTTTCCATTCGTCTGTAAAGAATTCGCGTTAGTATTTTGCAGCCGTGGCTTATTAAACTGATAGTTCGGTAATTTTCACATCTGTCAGCACCTGCTTTCTTTGGGATTGGAATTATTATATTCTTCTTGAAGTCTGAGGGTATTTCGCCTGTCTCATACATCTTGCTCACCAGCTGGTAGAGTTTTGTCAGGACTGGTTGTCCCAAAGCCGTCAGTAGTTCTAATGGAATGTTGTCTACTCCGGGGGCCTTGTTTCGACTCAGGTCTTTCAGTGCTCTGTCAAACTCTTCACGCAGTATCGTATCTCCCATTTCGTCTTCGTCTACATCCTCTTCCATTTCCATAATATTGTCCTCAAGTACATCGCCCTTGTATAAACCTTCTATATACTCCTTCCACCTTTCTGCCTTCCCTTCTTTGCTTAGAACTGGGCTGCCATCTGAGCTCTTGATATTCATACACGTGGTTCTCCTTTCTCCAAAGGTCTCTTTAATTTTCCTGTAGGCAGTATCTATCTTACCCCTAGTGAGATAAGCCTCTACATCCTTACATTTGTCCTCTAGCCATCCCTGTTTAGCCATTTTGCACTTCCTGTCGATCTCATTTTTGAGACGTTTGTATTCCTTTTTGCCTGCTTCATTTACTGCATTTTTATATTTTCTCCTTTCATCAATTAAATTCAATATTTCTTCTGTTACCCAAGGATTTCTAGCAGCCCTCGTCTTTGTACCTACTTTATCCTCTGCTGCCTTCACTACTACATCCCTCAGAGCTACCCATTCTTCTTCTACTGTATTTCTTTCCCCTATTCCTGTCAATTGTTCCCTTATGCTCTCCCTGAAACTCTGTACAACCTCTGGTTCTTTCAGTTTATCCAGGTACCATCTCCTTAATTTCCCACATTTTTGCAGTTTCTTCAGTTTTAATCTACAGGTCATAACCAATAGATTGTGGTCAGAGTCCACATCTGCCCCTGGAAATGTCTTACAACTTAAAACCTGGTTCCTAAATCTCTGTCTTACCATTATATAATCTATCTGATACCTTTTAGTATCTCCAGGGTTCTTCCACGTATACAACCTTCTTTCATGATTCTTAAACCAAGTGTTAGCTATGATTAAGTTGTGTTCTGTGCAAAATTCTACTAGGCGGCTTCCTCTTTCATTTCTTAGCCCCAATCCATATTCACCTACTATGTTTCCTTCTCTCCCTTTCCCTACACTCGAATTCCAGTCACCCATTACTATTAAATTTTCGTCTCCCTTCACTATCTGAATAATTTCTTTTATTTCATCGTACATTTCTTCAATTTCTTCATCATCTGCAGAGCTAGTTGGCATATAAACTTGTACTACTGTAGTAGGTGTGGGCTTCGTATCTATCTTGGCCACAATAATGCGTTCACTATGCTGTTTGTAGTAGCTTACCCGCATTCCTATTTTCCTATTCATTATTAAACCTACTCCTGCATTACCCCTATTTGACTTTGTGTTTATAACCCTGTAATCACCTGACCAGAAGTCTTGTTCCTCCTGCCACCGAACTTCACTAATTCCCACTATATCTAACTTTAACCTATCCATTTCCCTTTTTAAATTTTCTAACCTACCTGCCCGAGTAAGGGATCTGACATTCCACGCTCCGATCCGTAGAACGCCAGTTTTCTTTCTCCTGATAACGACATCCTCCTGAGTAGTCCCCGCCCGGAGATCCGAATGGGGGACTATTTTACCTCCGGAATATTTTACCCAAGAGGATGCCATCATCATTTAATCATACAGTAAAGCTGCATGTCCTCGGGAAAAATTACGGCTGTAGTTTCCCCTTGCTTTCAGCCGTTCGCAGTACCAGCACAGCAAGGCCGTTTTGGTTAATGTTGCAAGGCCAGATCAGTCAATCATCCAGACTGTTGCCCCTGCAACTACTGAAAAGGCTGCTGCCCCTCTTCAGGAACCACACGTTTGTCTGGCCTCTCAACAGATACCCCTCCGTTGTGGTTGCACCTACGGTACGGCCATCTGTATCGCTGAGGCACGCAAGCCTCCCCACCAACGGCAAGGTCCACGGTTCATGGGGGGAGGCCTACTACAGTAGTACATGTTTATATCCCAACTAGCTCTGCAGATGATGAAGAAATTGATGAAATGTATGACGAGATAAAAGAAATTATTCAGATAGTGAAGGGAGACAAAAATTTAATAGTCATGGGTGACTGGAATTCAAGAGCAGGAAAAGGGAGAGAAGGAAACATAGTAGGTGAATATGGATTAGGGGTAAGAAATGAAAGAGGAAGGTGTCTGGTAGAATTTTGCACCGAGCATAACATAATCATAGCTAACACTTGTTTCAAAAATCATAAAAGAAGGTTGTATACATGGAAGAATCCTGGAGATACTAGAAGGTATCAGGCTATATAATGGTAAGGCAGAGATTTAGGAACCAGGTTTTAAATTGTAAGACATTTCCAGGGGCAGATGTGGACTCTGACCACAATCTATTGGTTATGAACTGTAGATTAAAACTGAAGAAACTGCAAAAAGGTGGGAATTTAAGGAGATGGGACCTGGATAAACTGAAAGAACCAGAGGTTGTACAGAGTTTCAGGGAGAGCATAAGGGAACAATTGACAGGAATGGGGGAAAGAAATACAGTAGAAGGAGAATGGGTAGCTTTGAGGGATGAAGTAGTGAAGGCAGCAGAAGATCATGTAGGTAAAAAGACGAGGACTCGTAGAAATCCTTGGGTAACAGAAGAAATATTGTATTTAATTGATGAAAGGAGAAAATATAAAATGCAGTAAATGAAACAAGCTAAAAGGAATACAAACATCTCAAAAATGAGATTGACAGGAAATGCAAAATGGCTAAGCAGGGATGGGTAGAGGACAAATATAAGGATGTAGAGGCTTATCTCACTAGGGGTAAGATAGATACTGCCTACGGGAAAATTAAAGAGACCTTTGGAGAAAAGAGAACCACTTGTTTGAATATCAAGAGCTCAGATGGAAACCCAGTTCTAAGCAAAAAAGGGAGAGCAGAAAGGTGGAAGGAGTATATAGAGGGTCTATCCAGGGGCGATGTACTTGAGGACAATATTATGGAAATGGAAGAGAATGGAGATAAAGATGGAATGGGAGATACGATACTGCATGAAGAGTTTGACAGAGCACTGAAAGACCTGGCTCGAAACTAGGCCCCCGGAGTAGACAACATTTCATTAGAACTACTGATGGCCTTGATAGAGCCAGTTCTGACAAAACGCTACCATCTGGTGAGCAAGATGTACGAGACGGGCGACATACCCTCAGACTTCAAGAAGAATATAATAATTCCAATCCCAAAGAAAGCAGGTGTTGACAGATGTAAAAATTACCGAACTATCAGTTTAATAAGTCATAGCTGCAAAATACTAATGCAAATTCTTTACCAACAAATGGAAAAACTAGTAGAAGCCGACCTCGGGGAAGATTGGTTTGGTTTCCGTAGAAATACTGGAACACGTGAGGCAAAACTGACCCTACAACTTGTCTTAGAAGAAAGATTAAGGAAGGGCAAACCTATATTCCTAGCATTTATAGACTTAGAGAAAGCTTTTGACAATGTTTATTGTAATACTCTCTTTCAAATTCTGAAGGTGGCAGGGTAAAATACAGGGAGCAAAAGGCTATTTAAAATTTGTACAGAAATCAGATGGCAGTTATAAGAGTCAAGGGGCATGAAAGGGAAGCAGTGGTTTGGAAGGGAGTGAGACAGGGTTGTAGCCTCTCCCCAATGTTATTCAATCTGTATATTAAGCAAGCAGTGAAGGAAACAAAAGAAAAATTCAGAGTAGGTATTAAAATCCATGGAGAAGAAATAAAAACTCTGAGGTTCGCCGATGACATTGTAATGCTGTCAGAGACCACAAGGGACTTGGAAGAGCAGTTGAACGGAATGGATTGAAAAGAGGATATAAGATGAACATCAACAAAAGCAAAATGAGGATAATGGAATGTAGTCGAATTAAGTCCGGTGATGTTGAGGGAATTAGATTAGGAAATGAGACACTTAAAGTAGTAAAGGAGTTTCGCTGTTTGGGGAGCAAATTAATTGATGATGGTTGAGGTAGAGAGGGTATAAAATATAGACTGGCAATGACAGGGAAAGCGTTTCTGAAGAAGAGAAATTTGTTAACATCGAGTATAGATTTAACTGTCAGGAAGTCGTTTCTGAAAATGTTTGTATGGAGTGTATCCTTGTATGGAAGTGAAACATGGATGATAAATAGTTTGAACAAGAAGAGAATAGAATCTTTCAAAATGTGGTGCTACAGAATAATACTAAAGATTAGATGGGTAGATCACATAACTAATGAGGTGGCATTGAATAGAATTGGGGAGAAGAGGCGTTTGTGGCACAACTTGACAAGAAGAAGGGACCGGCTGGTAGGATATATTCTGAGGCATCAAGGAATCACAAATTTAGCATTGGAGGGAAGCGTGGAGGGTAAAAATCATAGAGGGAGACCTAGAGATGAATACACTAAGCAGATTCAGAAGGATTTAGGTTGCAGTAAGTACTGGGAGAGGAAGAAGCTTTCACAGGATAGGATAGCATGGAGAGCTGTATCAAACCAGTCTCAGGACTGAAGACCACAACAACAACGTCAATAATAGTATATTGAACAACAGTATCAAGTATTTTTTTTATTTATTGAAGTGAAATGAAGACCATATAAGGAGGATTTTCTTGATTATGACAAGCACTGAGGTTCTTGGAGTCCGCTGCCTGCAACTACAATTGAAATATAAGTGAAGTCCAATAGCCAAGGAAAATTCAAATAAGCACAGCACATTTTTGATAACGCATTTGTATTATATCCTACAAAAATGTGTCTTCATGTACATGTCAATAATATTTAATAATAATATATGATTTTTTATTTATTTATTTTTTCATTTCAACACACAGGGCCACACAAGGCACCTGTTATTTGTCAGTTGGGAGTGTTTGCCGTAAATTGTGCTTCCTGCGGGTTATACATATGGGACCTCTATTTGTCTGCCCAGCATGGGTAGCGAACACCATGCCTGTTGCCAGTTGCTGCATTTCATAATGGGTCCAGACGTCAACATAGTGCAATGTCATTGCCATCCCACTGGGATCATACAACCTTCTGCAGTAGAGAATACCATGACCACAGTGTGGCTGTGTCCTGCTGCCTCAGTTTGCCACACAAACTGGAGATGCCAGCACAGAGTTCTCCTGGCAGTGCATACACGTCATTTGCCATATGTCATCACCTACAGGTAAGCACAGAATATTACATGATGAAGAACCTGCACTTGAATGACCGTAGTAGCTGGTTGGAATAATTAAAGGCTTGTTCACATTCGAGGAGAAATCAAGTTGAATGAACTGAAAAAGTACTGTGTATATGTCCATCACTGGTCTATTTACCACCTCTCCACGTGCCTCCTCTGTCTCCCAAACCATCTATGGATGTTACCACACCCGCAGAAAAATTCAGACCCTCCTCAACAACCTAGAACTGCTCTTGTTTCTCTCAGGTTTCTCTGCACCTGTCCGTGGTTGATTGCATTTTGGCACCCAATATTGAGTGATTCTGCATCACCTGTCATTTTTTATGTCAGAATTGACATGTTTTGGAGACCGATGGGTCAATGATGACCAAGGAGATACACAGAATGCTGATGGCAGAAGACCTCTGTCAGTGGCAGTGCACATAACAGCAGCAAACCCACCAACAATTTCTTTAAAAGTTTGTCACTGTGGTAGCAGGTGATGGGGAAGTCTTATGAAGTTTTTCAAATGTGGATTATAGGCAGTAATGTATCCTTGTGAGTAGTTTCTGGGAGTGAGAGGTAAAATGTATTATTGACACAGGAGGTTAGCTGGAAAGAAACAGTGACCCATGAAGTATGTCCGCAGTATCACAGAGCTCAGTGAAAAGGGGACCAGTGGCCTATTTGTTTTGATATGGAGTGAAGAGTATCCGGTTTTGGAGATACTGAGGTTTACTATGAAGTACTGGAGATTTGTTGTGAAGAATAGTTAGAATAGTGATTATAATAAAGTATTACATATGTAAAATGATGTATTGTGAAAATGATGTCTGAGAATTTTGTTTGTTATAGAGTTCTGCCCAGTTAATATGATTTATAAGATGACAATGGAAACACTTCTACCAACCACTTTATTTTGTAGAAACTTTTCATTACAAGTTAGTAACTATATAGATTGATGTAAAGGAATGCCTGGTTTCTTTTTGCTGCTAGTGCTGTAAGTGTGTAATATTGTTTTGTAAATGATGAATGTATCTTAATCTGATATACTAGAATTTTTCTGGGTTTTTTCCTTCTTAGTTACTATATTTATGTGATATATATGTTGGATGATAATTTTAGCACGTAAATAATAAGTGAATAGGCTAGCACATTTACAGACAGGATATCTTTCTTGAACCTCTTTCCTTTCCTGCAATATGAGATGATGTAGCTTCTAATAAGACTAAAACTGACTACAAGTAAAAAGTGTGCAGATGAGAACATACTAGCTCAGCGGTTGAGAGAAAATGTAGATCAGTGCTAGTGAAGTCAGACAAATAATGTATAATATGATACAACGAGTGGAGGAACAAATATAAAGTATAAATGACTGTAAATATGTATGTGTTCTGACGAAATTCAAGGGTGAATTTTATTTGCAGAAGGGGGGAGACTGTAACAGGACAAAACTGTAGGAGATTTTGAAGCAGAAGTCAGAGCCCAGAACTGCAATGATACCACAGCCAGACAGCAGATACTGGTGACTGTACTGCGTGGTCACCTACTATGTTATTAGACCGTGAGCACCAAAATTAGCCCACAGCACAAGAGATGGACATCAGCCACAGTCAGCCACCACTCATGCTTGATCAGCACCCATCAGCAGCAGTAAGACTTCTGTGTTGTCATTCCAGGTGTCATGCACTGGGACTAGTTTTCAAGAAGCTATTCCAGCTTGACTGACACTCACATCATTGACACATGCTGTCAATTATGCCAGACCCCAGCTTTGCCAGACCACCTAGCTACAGCATGATCTGTATGGCAGTGCCATGCATGGCACATGCCTTGTGTCAGGTGGGAGTCTTCGCCATAATGTCTGCCACACCTGGGTTGCAAATAAAAGTGTCTCCCTCTCTGCCCATTGTGGCATTCAGCACCATGCAGCTTCCAGCCCCTGCTCCTCAGTGTCGCTCCAGACTTCAACTCTTGGCAAAACCTTCATTGTGCCACTGGGATGATGTGACCTTCCACAGTAGAGAAGACTTGGTGACCACCTGTGACCGCAGTGTAGCCACATCCTGCTGTCTGAGCTCATCTCACATACTGGAGATACCAGCACAGTGTTCTGTCTCCTATGCTGTGAATGCATGCTGCTTGCCATATGTCATTGCCTGCAGCTCAACATAGAATATTATGTGCACTAGCAGGATGGAATAATTAAAGACTTGTTCATGTTCAAGGAGGAATCATGTTGAATGACTGAATAAAGGACTGTGTGTACATGTCTACCACTGGTCTGCCTGCAGCTCCTGCACATGTCTTCCCTGTCTCCCTTACTGTGCCCATCCCAAGACAAACTAGAACTGCTCATGTTTCACATCGGTTTCTCTACAGCTGTCCTTGGTCCACTGCAAAGCTAACTGAAATG
Organism: Schistocerca gregaria; assembly: GCF_023897955.1. Classification (NCBI taxonomy): domain Eukaryota; kingdom Metazoa; phylum Arthropoda; class Insecta; order Orthoptera; family Acrididae; genus Schistocerca; species Schistocerca gregaria. The sequence continues at coordinate 314,108,070 of NC_064923.1, read as the reverse complement.
AAAAGGAACAACAATCAAAACTAAATCCTTATGAAATGAAAAAAATTAAATATATTAATTAATGTCCATTAACAGAAAACATAGCTGAATTAGGCATCACCTAATATTGCACCAGCAGTAGTAGTACAAACAATAGTGTCAATAATGTGTGACCCTACAAACAGTCTAGGATATGTTCAGTATTATCTCCAGCTACTCTGAGGCGCATTGTCAAGTGGCACAAGTTATACCTTATCTTGACTACTCGTATTCCCTTTTCCCTCTGTCAATATCTGTTCTGCATCCAATTATGTATTCTATTGAACATAAATCCCCAGTTTTCTTGGCTTTGCTGCAACCAATAGCCCTTAATATATCTAAAACCTAAATTAAATATTCCATGCCATTTGTAAGGGCTGTAGGGCAATTATTCCATTAATGACTTAATTACAATGTTCAAGAAAGTCATATCCCACACAACAATACTGCTTTCTTTACATCTCATTCCAGTATTATAAAGGAGACACAGCTGAGTGACAGATGATTTGCTCAGATGCTTGGTTTGTTGGTTGGTTGGGGAAGGAGACCAGACAGCGTGGTCATCGGTCTCATCGTAGTAGGGAAGGAAGTTGGCCGTGCCCTTTCAGAGAAACCATCCCGGCATTTGCCTGGAGTGATTTAGGGAAATCATGGAAAACCTAAATCAGGATGGCCGGATGCGGGATTGAACCGTCGTCCTCCCGAATGCGAGTCCAGTGTCTAACCACTGCGCCACCTCGCTCAGTCAGATGCTTGGCAAAGAATGTTTTATGCATCTGGTTTTCTTTGCTAAACTAGGTTATCTTTGATCTTAATGTGTAATAAGAGTGAAATAAATCACATGTGACATTTCTATATATTATATAGACTTTTCTCTAGATTGCATCAGCACTGATGTGTTTCTGATTCTTAGTATATACCTCTTCCTTGAGAAAGACTGGTATTTTACACTAAATGCCTGTGAAACAGAGCAATACTAAGACACAAAACAAACTAAGAAAATCATTTGAATATATTTAACTTTCATCATCTGTGATGATTGGTCTACTTCGTAATGCTGTAGATGATTTAACCCTCCAGAAACCATTTGTGTCTCAAATCCCATATCTATGTGGCACGTCATATGTGGTGCTGACTGAATAGCCAACTAGATAAGTGAGGAATCTTGAGCACTGTGCCACCTGGAGTGGTCATGTATATCATATGTCAGTAATGGTGTACACCCATGATAAATGTCAGGCAGTACATGACACGTTTCTTGGATAGTGCACTTGAGGAGTCCTCTCAAGTAATGATTTCAGAAATCCTAATAAACAAATACTGAGAATCAAATTTAAGCAAGGCTTATTTTGTTAATATCTTCAGACACTTTTCTAGTTGTCAGTTGTGTGTTTCCTTTCTGGCACCCACACTAGTTTCCCATAAACCTTAATCCCTCAACTTTTTTTAATCTTGACATACTGTAGGTGGCTGCATTTGACTTGTCAACAGTAAGAAATGCTGAGACATTGAATGCTTTGCAGACTGTTGGTTTCAGCATCAAAAGCAAATATGTATCAAAAGGTTTAGCAAGTTCTTGGAGTCAATTTCAGTTATACATATTATGTTCCAAATGGTACTGCACAGTGTAGTTGCACTTCTTGCAGAAACTAAACTATGACCGTTCCTTGAAGTACTTGAAAAAGTTTACTATGAGGCTTTTCAAAACATTTTGCATAAAAACTGAGTCATCACTAGTATGAGTGCTTGAGAAATTACTTTCTATTTTAAAATCAAATACATTTAACTATATTTTTATTCTCATTTAATTAGGTAATACTGCGTGGCTTTCTTAGTGATTTCACAAACCCAGTGAAAGACTTAGGAGATATTATTGTAAATTCAGCAGTGGAAATATATAATCGAATATCAGAAGACCTCCTGCCCACACCTGCAAAATCCCACTATGTCTTCAATCTGCGTGATTTATCCAAGTGTATACAAGGTGTACTGCAAGCAGATGCTGGCACTGTGAGGGAAGCTATTCAGATGATGAGGTAAGCTACATTTCTTTCTTCTATTAAATGCTGTAACTCTGTGCTGTATAGATGTAAGCTGTAGTGGTAACAATAGTTTCATGTTTATGACAGAAACATTGAAACATTTTTAATAATTTGTAGGAGGAAATGAATACAAATCAGTAAATGCAAGGAAAGGTTTCATAAAAGTGAGAAAAATAGTAATATTGAATATAAGTTTAACCATTGGGTAGCCTTTTCTATGAACATTTGTGTATTTCGTTATATGGAAGTGAAATGTGGAGTATAAACAGTAGAGACAAAAAGAGAATAAAGAGGTTCTGAACTGAATTAAAAAGGGCTTTGTGAGACAATGTAACTAAATTACATAATAGAGTGAAGTGCAGGAGGTCAAAATTGAAAAGGCTCCCAATCAATCAAGGTATAACAGATATAGGGGGTACAGGAGCTATGTATATATGAAGTGATTTACATCAGTCTTCAGACTGATTGCTATGACAACAGCCTTTATTGGATTTATCAATTACACATCTAATAGTGTCATTTTTATTGATATTTATAAAGGACTATGTGTCATATTATTGTACATTCAAAGTTTTTGTTCATGTTGTTGACAAATGGCTGTATTTTGGATATTGTAAGAATCTAAATGATGGGAGATTTATAAACAGTCTAATCTTCTTAAGAAATTTTTATCCTTTCCTGCTCTCCTGTCATTGGCTAGTGCTTTTAACCTCTAAAAGTCATATTTCATTCAAGAATTACTTCTTTCTTCCTACAGGCAAAGAAGTCACATACTAAACTAATGAATATGTCAGCTCCTATGTATCTCATTCAGTCTGCTATGATATGAAAACTACATATTTTTCTTGTCTTTACTTCCATTTTTCAGTCAGTAACATACGTGTTAGAAGATAAGTATCCACTTACCAAGCACTGTTGAAGGAATTATTGGAGCAGAGCTAAAGACACAGCAAATTCAAAAATAGAGTTGAAGTGGGGATACCTCAAGACTGTAATCACTGCATTATAATTACAAAAATATCTTAATGCAAGCCTGAAATTTTCACCTTTTACTTAACTCACAAAATTAAATGAAAAACTTAGTATCATTCAAACTTACCATCCCATGAATACATAACATGATTCTACTTTCTGACTAGGTTGTTCTATCATGAATGCCTGCGAGTTTTTCATGACCGTTTAATAAATATTGAAGATAAAAGCTATTTTTATAAATTAATGTATGAGGTATGCAATCGCACCTATGGAGATCCTGTCATTCAGTTGCCTGAAGAGGAAATAATTCTTCACCCACCTGTTCTTCTCTTTGGTGATTTCATGGTTATGGGAGCATCTAAAGAGGACAAAGTATATGAAGAAATAACAGACATTGAGAAGTTCAAGAAAGTAGCTCAGGTATGAATTATTTTTTAATAAAAGTAATTTTGCTAACAATTGGTCTTTTGAATGGATTCACAGAAGTTCATCATTGTATCTGAACCTTATGATATAAGAACAATTTTGAACAATTTCCAGGCTACAGTATTCTTTATTTTCTACAGTAATCCATAAGAAAAAGTAGCTGTTTTAAATGCCTCAGAAAAAGTTCTTGTGGAAATAGAACTTTAGTATTAATGATGTTACATGGTTATACAATTGAGTGACAAAACTTGTTTTTATCAAGGACTATTTAGAAGACTACAACTTAACGACACCCAAAGAAATGAAACTTATATTTTTTATGGATGCTCTGGAACACATAACTCGCCTGGCACGAATTTTAAGAGCAGAAAGAGGAAATGGACTGTTGGTGGGTGTAGGAGGAATGGGTAAGCAAAGCTTAACCCGACTTGCAGCACATCTCTGTGGATACAAGTAAGTTTTTTACTGCTGTATTCTAAAAACAACAATGAATCAAAAATTTCCCCATCTTTTTTAGCAGCAATACTCAACCAAAATATTGCTATTATTGCAGGGGTGGCTCCAGAAGTATTTCTGTTACAACAATGCAACAGAAATTCTTACTCTTGATAAACAATGGCCCCTCACAAATTTCAGTATATGTTTATCAAGTCCATTGTATTCTAGTTAATCATAATTTAGAAATTTACTCTTAGTCACCATAAGCCATTATGAGACAGATACTGCAATGTTAGTGAAAATTACTATATCAAGACAGACATATTTCACTGATATGAGCGTTATATTATAGATTTTGTACCTTGTTGTGCCCAAGTGGTTAGTAATACACAACTGTAAAAGGTCATTTACTTTTATAATACATATGATGTACAGGCCTAACTTGTAATCAGGGCCTCTGGCTGTTACACTGAATCAAAGAGGGCTTGGATACATTCCTGTAGAATCCCCTGCCTCACAGTTTGTTTGTAAGAACATAAAGAATTTGCTGTCATCATTAGAAGAACATGATGCACAAATAGGTCAATAGGTAAATACCTAGATGATGTCCTGCAAAACTTTGGCATACAGTGTTGGCTGAAGGAGAGACAGTACATGCCCAATGAAAACCCTCCTTATGTTACCAGGGCAGTCAAGAGTACATCTTATATCCAGCAATATGGCAAACATCACATTTCTGCAACTTTGTATTATGTCTCTCAGAAACACAGGTTGCCAGGTAACAGGTGGTATAATGGAACTGAACTAACATATAACCACTACTGTAGGAAAGGTTGAAATGTTATTTGTCCCAAAACGCTATGATCTGCAGGAGAGAATCTCAGCAATAGCATTCAGGTTACCATAGTAGTCCGAGGCCTGTGCATTTCCCGTCAATGGAAGCTGGTCCAACAGCATGGATGCTACCACTCCATCTCGCATAAGATGGTGTCAGAACATCAGTTTTGATTGATCAATACTCATTGCTATACTCCAGTATTCAGAAAACATCCTACATGAGGTGGCACACATGCTAAGATACTCACATTCAGGTGCACAGTAATTCAAATATCCATCCAGACATCCAGATACAAATGATTTTGTGGTTCCTACAAAATGTTTAAAGAAATGGTAGGATAGTTCCTTTGAAAAAATCACACATTAGTTCCCTCACTATCCTTACCCAATCTCTAATGCTTCCAACTTAAAGTGTGAGTGAGAATCTGGGTTATTTCAGGTTATTTCTCCAAACCACCTTCCACTTCTTTACAAGGTTACCTACTTGGAATTTGCAGCCACTCTTCTTTACTGGAGACCATCTTGACTTCTTCTCCTTTGAATAATGATAGGTACAGGAATTTTTAGACCCTTTCTACTTATAAAATAAGTAGACATACAGCTGTTCATCGATTAACGATGTATTTGACTTTCATACACAGTAAAACTCTCACTTTCAATATAGATATATAACTTCCATTAAGTCTCTCATACAGTCAAATGTCAGAAACAAATTTAATTACAGTTAAAAGAAAGTTGGCTTTGATACCATAACTTTTCTTAACATAAATCAGAAATCTTGCCTATAGCAAGGTTACGTCAAAGAGTTTTCAAGAGCTCTTTTTCAACTGTCTTCATTTTAATAACAATAGGCAAAGACCCAATAAGCACAGAGCTGCATATAAATTCCATGGTTCTTCCTTACACACTGACTAAAACATCTATGGATTGTGCGACAGGTACTTGTGGGTGTCATTTGTCTGCCACGTCTGCTTTCTTCCCGCGACTGATTTTAAACCTGCACACAGAAACATGTGACACACTGTAGGTAGGATTCTACCATCCCACACTCATATCCAGAATATCATGTGTTTGAGACAGTAGAAGGCTGAGTGGTCTAGAATTTACACAGAAATTCTCAAATCAATACATATCCACCCCCCCCCCAAGATCAAACACGTGATATTTTACACATAATCATTATGCAAATAATATCACTCATAATAACATTTCATATCCTAACAGTATACATTTCTCACATATGTTTACATACATATCTTTCCTTTCAATAACAATTCTCTGTCCTCTCTTCAACAATGTTTCGCTTATTGTTTCTCTATTCTTTTCTTATATTACTTTGTTATTAAGACTTGAGCATTTACTCGTGGTTTTAGTCAGCTTTACTAATGTTTAGGAATTGTGAGGACTCTTATTTTTTTTCCACTCTATGAACGTAAACTTCAGGTGTTTATGACATATGAGTACTCGATTTTCTATTCTTATCCTTGGTACTACCGTTTTCCTAGTATGTACTATTTTCATTAATTGTAGCTTTGAGGAACTCTGGACGAAATAAAAGTGTTCTTTTGACAATAATCACTCATTTGTTTCCATGAAACATAATAATGATAGTCATTCATAGAATTTTTTCACACTTCCCAGAATAATGTCTATAAAATTTGTTACTTTTGTCATGATACTGTCCCCTTCCCCTAGGACCAGCACCTATTCCTTGCTTGTGGGCTGGCTTTATGAGAACACTTCCTCTCTTCATTCTGGTGGGTACACCCCTTACAAAACAACCCGATTTTTTAGGCCACAGATCGTTCAATCTCCACTTAGGTACGCCTGCTCTTTATACTTAGTGAACGCCAGGTACACCCCTCTTATCATTTCTGAGTAGGCCTCATGGTTCATTACCCTAGTATACATTTCCATGTATACCATAATTAAGTATCTTCTGGCAAAGATATAAATCTATCTTAAACTTTGCATTCATTCTTTAATATATCATTCACACCCTAGAGTCCTCCTCTACTTATCCACTTCTATATATGGGCACTTCTGTATATGGGCACATATTTCCATATGTACACACATTTTCCCCTACAACACCTGGAAGTTCTCACATCATGATGGGCCTTGTCTTATATATCAATTTGATATGTTACTTGATCCACAATATCGATTTTGCTGATAATTGTGCTTTATCTGTTAATCACAGACACTTACACTCAATTGTTTGTTTGTGAAAGTTTAAGATGACTTTAAACTCCAACAACCAATCTAAACCAAACAGTACATCTCTATTAATATTCTCTACTATTAATAGCATTTGATGAAATAATTTGTGTCCAATACTACAGTTTACTTGAGTTTCATATTTTACAAGTTTACTTTTTGTTCCTGTTATCCTGATTATGTATACTCCAGTCACTGACAATAATGGTAAGTGCTGTTTGTTCTGTATCGAGTTAAAAAATGCATTTGAGATGAGTGATACCTCACTTCTAGAATCTATAAATATTTTAACCTCAGAAGTTTCCATTGTCCCTGCATTTATAGGTTGTGGGTTATTAGTAGCTAAGCTTGGTTCTTCAAGCAGCAACCATTCGTTTGTGGGTATTTTGTGTGTAAAGTTAACATACTTATTTGTAATAAGGGCTTCTAATGTATCTCCACGACCAGGGCACTGGCCCTGGAGCCACGTCGAACAGTGTTTTCCTCATTACTCCTAAGTATGGGTTGGTTACCAAAATGAGATACTACATTCGCATTCTGTGTTTTATGATTACTCGGTACAAATACTTGAGAAGCTGCTGGATCTAAATTTGAAAGTGGATGTTTCTTTTGATAATTGTCGTTACAACTTTTCTCACTATACTGGTGTACTTTTGCTAATTTTGCCTCACACTTTTTAAAATTATTTCTGCTATTTCTTTTAAAGTTCGAACTTTCACTCTGGTGTAAGTTTTGTTGCGGTCCTTATTTATTGCATCAAGTGTGTCAACAAAAGACAGCAACACTTCTATCATTTTCCAATCACTACATAAGATGTCTTTTCTCGCATAGATCGGCAGTCGTCTAATTAAAATATATACAAATCCTTCTTCTTCCCTTGGCTTATCTAAATACTTTGCTTGTGCTAAATGCCAATCAAAATATTTCCTTATAGTATCCCAAGTATTATTATAATATTTTGGGTGCCATAGGTGTGATATTAACTTTTCTTGTGCACTGGCGGACTAGTACTTCTCTTTAAATTTCTTTTGCAAGTCTCCCCAAGAGGAATAATTCTCAATATTTACTGTTCCCCATTCTGAGGCTTCCCATAGAAGGTACCTCAAAGCAAATTGAATCTTCTTGGAAGCTTCTTAATTTTTTGGTAAAGCTTGGCTAAATCTGTTTAAGAAATGGGTCAGATGTACATCTCCATCTGGCTTAAATGTAGAGAATTGTCTAGATAACCCTGAATTAGCTCCCCATTGCAAATCAGTCAATGCTTCAATAGTTAATGCAACATTAGGTGAAGTTGCCCTTTTTTTCTACTTTATCTTGGATAAGCTTAAATTCTCTCCACAGGTCATCCATATCCTTCCCGGTATCATTTAAGTTAGGAAGAAGGAATAGGCAATATGTTTCTGAGTGTTATTCTCTTGGTAACCTTTCGATTTATAATTTCTCCAAATTGTTCCTCCAAACTAATTACATATATATTATCAGAGTGAGCCACTTTTTCTTTGAAATTTGTTTCTACAATATCTGCCTGTTTATTGACACCTGTAATTTGCGACTGAATGACTGGCATTAATTCATTCTGCTTAGCTACACTCTCTTTCAAATTATTCAACACCTGCCTTACATCATTATATTTAACATTGTACACGTTTTCAAAAGATCCTAAATTTTCAGAGTTCAGATTCTACATTATTACATTTGCTCTCAACGTTAAGTTCTTTTCGATAAATGTGAAAAGTGTTACTCTGTTTCTGGTTAAGGTCAACTCGTTCTTTATATCTACTTTTGAATTCTCTAGTTTATTGCTTATAGCATCGAACTCAGTCTTCAAAGCACCCATGCCTTCGCATAGATTACTAAATTCTTTGCTTTGAGAGTCTACTTTAGCATTTAACAAACCTAAATTTGTCGTTTGAATATTTAGAGTTTGACTCTGAGCATTTAAAGCTTCACTCTAGGTATTTAATTGAGAATTTGCTAAGTCTAATTCTTTACTTAGAGTCACACTCTGAGCATTTAATTAGGAATTTAATGGGTTTAACTTAAGACTCTGAGCTTTTATTAAATTTAGCAACTCAGCACAGTCAGGCACTTCTTTGCTAATTTTCATAGCCATAGCTGGGTCTTGAATTTCCCAAACCTGTTGTATATTTTCCATGTTTTATATGCCTTAGCTCTTGTAAAGAATTTAAAACTGACTTTAAATATGATAATTACACAATAAAAGTTCACTCAACAGTATCTTCTACAACTTGGTACTAAAGTAATCAAATTTTGTTTTATGCGTAGAATTCATGTTGCGTAGCTGAGCAGATGTGGAGGCAGGTCATCACTGGTGAACAGCAGCTGGTACAGGTGGCATTGGATGTAGGTTGGTTTTTGCATCTGCATCCCCGTGATGTGTGTGAGAGCTGTATACTCCCTGCACTGGATCTTCTTGGTTGAAGCGTTCTATGCATACTTCTTAGACAAATATGTCGAAATCTTCTTTGCTGTTTTTATCATTGTGAATTTATCATTTCTTCCCCATTTTGCCATTTAAATTTTGCTCTATTGGATATTTGAATGTATTCCAATTTCTCAGAGTTATTCCCTTGTCTTATTATGTTTGGTTGCTATAGCAACACAAAACAGCTTCTTTTCTCATTTTTGACTTAAAATTACTGTTTTCTCAGTCCTATCACACAAGTCACCACGTTCTGACATCCGACTTAAAGTGTGAGTGTGAATCTGGGTTATTTTGGTTTATTCCCCCAAACCACCTTCCTTTTCGTTGCTGGATAGCCAGCTGCTGGAAACTCTCTTGATTTCTTCTCTGTCAAATAATGCTATGTATAAGAATTTTTAGACTCTTTCTACTTATGAAATAAGTAGACGTACAAACTTTGCTTTTCGTCAATTAACAATGTATTTGACTTTCATTCAAAATAAAACTCTCACTTTCAACATAAATATATAACTTCCAGTAAGTCCCTCGTACAGTTGAACATCAGAAACAAATTAAATTACAGTTCTAAGAAAGTTGGCATTGAAACCATAACTTTTCTTAACATAAATCAGAAAATAAGTATTGCCTATAGCAAAGTTACGTCAAGAGTTTTCAAGAGTTCTTTTTCAACTCTCCTTGTTTTAATAACAGTAGTCAGTGACCCAATAAGCACAGAGCTACATATAGACTCCATGGTTCTTCATTACACCCTGACTAAAACATCTATGGATTGCCCGACAGGTACTTGTCAGCCGTATTTGCTTTCTTCCTGTGACTGATTTTAAACCTGCACACAGAAACATGTGACGTGCAGTAGGTAGAATTCTGCCATGCCACACTCATATCCAGAATATCGTGTGTTCGAGACTACAAATCCAAACTTTTGCTCCATCTCTGTTGACCTCTTCATTGGTGACATTAAATCCTAGTTGCCCTTCTTTTCTTTTAGCTAACATTGTGTACATTTCAGTATTGCCATGAACGCACATCGGCTCTTATCCCATACTATCACTAAATTGCATGCTGAAGTATTTGTTTTTCATCCGTATAATGCTCTTCTATTCAGTGTTTCAACACAAGTATCACTGTTGGAAAGGCATGATGTGAAGAAATATGCAGTCTCTTTCATTTGTTATGAACAGTAAATATTCTGTGCAGTGACAGGCAATACCTAAGTATTAAATGAAACTGGTTTCAGAAAATAACTTACACACTAGGAAAGAGGGGACTATACCATGAATGAATTACCTCAATAGGGCAGAAAGAAATAGATGTGATGTACATTTACTGATAAACAAATGATTACAATTTCAGAAAAATAGCATGATTTATTCAAGAGAAAGAGCTTCACAAATACAGCAAGGTAATAACGAATTGGTCCATCACTGGCCCTTAAGGAAGCATTTATTTGGCTTGAAATTCATAGAATTGTTAGATGTTGTCCTGAAAGATGCCATGCCAAATTCTGACCAACTGGCATATTAGACCATCAAAATCCCAAGATGGTTGTTGGACCCTGCCCATAATGCTCCAAAAATTCTTAGTTGAGGAGAGATCTGGCAGCCTTGCCAGCCAAGGTAGTGTTTGGCAAGCACAAGACAAGCAGTAAAAACACTCAACAAGTGTGGGCAGCCATTATCTTAATGAAACAGGCCCAGGATGGCTTGCCAGGAAGGCCAACAATGCAAGGCATAGAATATCATCCACATGCCACTGGGTTGTAAGGGTGCCCCTTATGAAAACCAAAGGGTTTCTGTGAAATGACATGGTACCCCAGATCATCACTCATGGTTGTCGCACCATATGGTGAGTGACAGTCAAGTTGTGTCTCAGCGCTGTCCAAGGCATCTCCACATCTTTGCTGGCCATGAGAGCTCAGTTCAGAGTGGTTCAGAAGAATCCCGTCTCAGCTTTCTGATGATCTAATACACCAGTTGAACAAAATGTTGCAGGATATCCCTCAGGATAAACTAAACAACTCTATCAGTCAATGCCAAGCCAAATAATACCTGTATAAACATCAGAGGTGGACCAAAGTGTTACTGACTTGCTGCATAAAATATCCAGGTTTTCTAAAATTTTGATCATTTCTTTATGTGTACATGTTCCTTACTGATTTCTGTCACATGATGTGTTGTCTTTTTTTCTTTTCTTTCTTACTTTTTAAGAACATTGATTCCACCCAAAAATTTGACTAAAGAGTGTAATAGTTACTGTCAGCTGTGCATATATTTTTTCATTTGTGTCAGTTTTGTAGGTTCCGGAATCATGGGGGGAGGGATCTCATGGAATCACAGCCTGGCATCTGCTTCTCCTACTATTTTTTGTATGTGATCATTCCACTTGGAGAAATTTTATGGTAATTACTGTTTCCAGTCATTCATCACTGACATTATAGTCATAACAAACAGTAATGGATCTCTTCACCTATTTATGGAACAATAGTTTACATTTGTTTAAATTGGGGTCAACTGCCAGTCCCTGAACCAGTTGTTGATCCTCCACATGTTTTTCTTCATTTTGCTACAGCTTTTTGGCATTGCAACCTTCCTACAACAATAATAATACGTTGAGTTCTGTCTTTAAGCAAGTCATAAATCCAATCGCAAATTTGGTCCGGTACCCAGTAATCCTGTGTTTTGTTCTCTAAATAACAGTGGAGAACTGTATCAAGCATGGGCACCTTTGTCTATGGCAGTCTGAATCTCATAGATGAACAGAGTGGGATTAGTTTTGCAAGGTCTCTATTCGCTGATCCCATGTTGATTTTTATAGAGGAATACAGTTCTGAAAGTTAGAATAGTGTCTTCACTTCACTTGTATATGCATCCATGGACAGAATTAAACATTTTTCCTCCTTCTACGAACCATGGACCTTGCTGTTGGTGGGGAGTCTTGCACACCTCAGTGATACAGATAGCTGTACCATAGGTGCAACTACAATGGAGGGGTATCTGTTGCATTAACCAAAATGGCCTTGCGGTGATGATATTGCAAATGGCTGAAAGTAAGGGGAAACTACAGCCATAATTTTTAACAAGGTCTTGCAGCTTTACTGTATGGTTAAATGATGATAGTGTCCTCTTGGGTAAAATATTCTGGAGGTAAAATAGTCCCCCATTCGGATCTCCAGGTGGGGACTACTCAGGAAGACGTCGCTATCAGGAGAAATAAAACTGGCATTCTACAGATCGGAGCGTGGAATGTCAGATCCCTTACTTGGTTAGGTGGGTTAGAAAATTTAAAAAGGGAAATGGATAGGTTAAAGTTAGATATAGTGGGAATTAGTGAAGTTCAATGACAGGAGGAACAAGACTTCTGGTCAGATGAATACTGGGTTATAAATACAAAATCAAATAGGGATAATGCAGGAGTTGGTTTAGTAATGAATAAAAAAATAGAAGTGTGGGTAAGCTACTATGGACAGCATAGTGAATGCATTATTGTAGCCAAGGAAGACACAAAGCTCATGCCTACCACAGTGGTACAAGTTTATATGCCAACTAGCTCTGCAGATGATGAAGAGATTGAAGAAATGTGATAATCAGATAAAAGAAATTATTTAGATAGCAAAGGGAGATGAAAATTTCATGGTAATGGGGGACTGGAATTTGGTAGTAGGAAAAGGAAGAGAAGGAAAAGTTGTAGGTGAATATGGAACGGGGTAAGGAATGGAAGAGGAAGCTGCCTGGTAGAATTTTGCACACAGCATAACTTAATCACAGCTAACACTTGGTTTAAGAATCATGAAAGAAGGTTGCATACATGGAAGAGGCCTGGAGATGCTGGAAGGCTCAGATAGGCTATGTAATGGTAACACAGAGATTTAGGAACCAAGTTGTAAATTGTAAGACATTTCCGGGGCAGATGTGGACTCTGACCACAATCTTATTGGTTATGAACTGTGGATTAAAACTGAAGAAACTGCGAAAAGGTGGGAATTTCAGGAGATGGGATCTGGATAAACTGAGAGAACTAGATGTTGTAATGTGTTTCAGAGAGAGCATTACAGAATGATTCTCAACAATGGGGGAAAGAAATAGAGTGGAAGAAGAATTTTGAGAGGTAAAATAGTGACAGCAGCAGAGGATCAAGTAGGTAGAAAGAGGAGGGCTAGTAGAAATCCTTGGGTAACAGGAGATATGTTGAACTTAATTGATGAAAGGAGAAAATGAAGTATGCCAAAAAGGAATACAAACATCTCAAAAATGAGATCGATAGGAAGTGCAAAATGGCTAAGCAGAGGTGGCTAGAGGACAAATGTAAGGATGTAGAGGCATATATCACTAGAAGCACTAGAATTAAGATAGATACTGCCTACAGGAAAATTAGAGAGACCTTTGGAGAAAAGAGGACCTGTTGTATTGAATATCAAGAACTCAGATGGAGAATCAGTTCTAAGCAAAGATGGGAAAGCAGAAATGTGGAAGCTGTATGTAGAAGGTCTATACAACGGTGATGTTCTTGAGGGTTATTTTATGGAAATGGAAGAGGACGTAGATGAAGATGAAATTGGAGATATGATACTGCCTGAAGAATTTGACAGAGCATGGAAAGACCTATGTCAAAACAAGGGCCCGGGCATAGACAACATTCTATTAGAACTACTGATAGCCTTGGGAGAGCCACTGGTGACAAAACTCTACCATCTGATGAGCAAAATGTATGAGACAGGCGAAATATCGTCATACTTCAAGAGGAATATATTTATTCCAATCCCAAAGAAAGCAGGTGCTGACAGGTGTGAAAATCACCAAACTATTGGTTTAATAAGTCACGGCTGCAAAATACTAACAGGAATTCTTTACAGACAAATGGAAAAACTGGTAGAAGTTGACCTCGGGGAGGACCAGTATGGTTTTCATAGACATTTTGGAACACATGGGGCAATACTGACACTACGAATTACCTTAGAAGATAGATTGAGGAAAGGCAAACCTATGTTTCTAGCATTTGTAGACTTAGAGAAGGCTTTTGACAATGTTGACTGGAATAGTCTCTTTCAAATTCTGAAGGTGATAGGGGTCAAATACATGGAGCCAAGGTTTATTTACAATCTCTACAGAAACCAGATGGCAGTTATAAGAGTTGAGTGATACAAAAGGGAAGCAGAGGTTGAGAAGGGAGTGAGACAGGGTTGTAGCCTTCCCTTGATATTATTCAGTCAGTATGTTGAGCAAGAAGTAAAGGAAAAAAATAAAAATTTCGAGTATGAATTAAAATCCATGGAGGAAAAAGAAGGTTTGACGATGACATTGTAATTCTGTCAGAGACAGCAAAGCACCTGGATGAACAGTTCAATGGAATGGACATTGTCTTGAAAGGAGGATATAGGATGAACATCAACAAAACCAAAATGAAGATAATGGAATGTAATCCAATTAAGTTGGGTGATGCTGACGGAATTAGATTTGGAAATGAGACACATTAAAGTAGAAGATGTGTTATGCTATTTGTCGAGGAAAATAACTGAAGATGATTGAAGTAGAGAGGATATAAAGTGTAGATTGGTTATGGCAAGGAAAGCGTTTCAGAAGAAGAGAAATTTATTAACATCAAGTATTGACTTAAGAGTCAAAATGTCTTTTCTGAAAGTATTTGTATGGATTGTAGCCATCTATGGAAGTGATTGGTAACTAGTTTAGATAAGAAGAGAATAGAAGCTTTTGAAATGTGGTGCTACAGAAGAATGCTGAAGATCAGATTGGTAGATTAGGTAACTAATGATGAGATACTGAATAGAATTGGGGAGAAGAGGAATTTGTGGCAAAACTTGACCAGAAGAAGGGATCGGTTGGTAGGATGTGTTCTGAAGCATCAAGGGATCACCAATTTATTATTGGAAGACAGCGTGGGTGGTAAAAATCATTGAGGGAGATCAAGAGATGAATACACTAAGCAGATTCAGAATGATGTAGGTTGCAGTAGTCACTTGGAGATGAAGAAGCATCTGCTGTATAGAGTAGCATGGAGGGCTGCTTCAGACCAGTCTCTAGAAAGAAGACCACAACAAGAACACCTCCAGAAGGTAAGTACAGGCCAGATGTTCTGTATCATAATTTATTATTAATCAGTTATTGTTTGCAGAATATTATACACTTCTTTGAATTTAGGTTCATTCAGTCCATTCCTGCTGAATGCTACATTTTCCCCAAATTTTAGTAAGAAGTGTCATCAGAATTTATGATCCTCATTATATTCTACTTGTAAAATCTCATACTGAAAATGCTATTTTAATATTTTCAGGTGTTTTCAGATTGAGCTGACACGTAACTATGATCACGCATCATTCCATGATGATCTTCGTTTATTATATTTTAATGCAGGTGCATTGAATCAGGACACAGCCTTTCTCTTTACAGATTCACAGATTGTGTCAGAGGAATTTCTAGAAGATATCAACAACATTTTGAACTCAGGTAATAAGGTTAACAGATTTGAATAAGAACTTGTTCTTTTGTGGTTTGACAATTAAAACTAATATATTTATAGCAGACTAAAACTAATATACTTCCATAGAAGTTTAGAGGACTGATGCTGCAAAAATAATTATATTTGGGATATAACCTAAAAAGAGAGGGTGGTACTCCATTCGTCATGTTAAGTAACTTGTAGAGAGGACTTAGCTCAGAATGCTCCAGATAAAATGACTGAGACCACAAGTGCATAATAGTATGCTTCATTGCTTAGCAACAATATATAAAATGCATGTGCATATTATAGAAACTCAGAAAAAACTCACTCCAAAGATATTCCTGTGGAAGTACTGTGCCAGTGACCAGAGAGTTTTTCTTATTAGCTGATACCATGGCTGCTGAGTTAGATTAGATTAGATTTACTTTCATTGCAATTGATCTGTAGTGAGAAGGTCCTCCAGGATGTGGAACATGTCAGAAAAACAACAATACATGACAAATATTTACAACTAAAACAAATAAGCTAATGTACCATTCCACAGGTCCTAAGTGGAATGATCGTCATTTTTTAATGAACATTATACGAAAGAGTCAGTTTACAAATACTAATGCACCAAATTTAATATTAAAAAGTTTATTTATTTATAAGGTAATAAACATGTAATACAACTACTATAATAGTTATTTACAATGAACACATTACTGCACTGAAATGGTGCAGAAGTTAGATTCACACACACACACACACACACACACACACACACACACACACACACACACATATATATATATATATATATATATATATATATATATATATATATATATATAAAGATTCCAAGACTTACCGACGAAGCAACTGCCAGTTGCGAAAGCTCGTAATTCTGTGTGTGTGTTTGTGTGTTTTGTTCATGTGCCTGTCTGCCGGCGCTTTCCCGCTTGGTAAGTCTTGGAATCTTTGTTTTTAATATATTTTTCCCATGTGGAAGTTTCTTTCTGTTTTATATATATATGCACTGAAATTGTGCAGAATTCATCAATGGAGTAGAAGGAGTTGGCCACCAATAAATCCTTTAGGCTTCTCTTAAAGTGAATTTCATTGGTTGTTAAGCTTTTTATGGCTGCTGGCTAGTTATTGAAACTTTGTGTTCCTGAATAATGCACACCTTTTTGTACAAGACTAAGTGACTTTAAATCCTTGTGAATGTTATTCTTATATCTACACTCCTGGAAATTGAAATAAGAACACCGTGAATTCATTGTCCCAGGAACGGGAAACTTTATTGACACATTCCTGGGGTCAGATACATCACATGATCACACTGACAGAACCACAGGCACAAAGACACAGGCAACAGAGCATGCACAATGTTGGCACTAGTACAGTGTATATCCACCTTTCACAGCAATGCAGGCTGCTATTCTCCCATGGAGACGATCGTAGAGATGCTGGATGTAGTCCTGTGGAACAGCTTGCCATGCCATTTCCACCTGGCGCCTCAGTTGGACCAGCGTACGTGCTGGACGTGCAGACCGCGTGAGACGACGCTTCATCCAGTCCCAAACATGCTCAATGGGGGACAGATCCGGAGATCTTGCTGGCCAGGGTAGTTGACTTACACCTTCTAGAGCACGTTGGGTGGCACGGGATACATGCGGACGTGCATTGTCCTGTTGGAACTGCAAGTTCCCTTGCCGGTCTAGGAATGGTAGAACGATGGGTTCGATGACGGTTTGGATGTACCGTGCACTATTCAATGTCCCCTCGACGATCACCAGAGATGTACGGCCAGTGTAGGAGATCGCTCCCCACACCGTGATGCCGGGTGTTGGCCCTATGTGCCTCGGTCGTATGCAGTCCTGATTGTGGTGCTCATCTGCATGGCGCCAAACACGCATACGACCATCATTGGCACCAAGGCAGAAGCGACTCTCATCGCTGAAGACAACACGTCTCCATTAGTCCCTCCATTCACGCCTGTCGCGACACCACTGGAGGCGGGCTGCACGATGTTGGGGTGTGAGCAGAAGACGGCCTAACGGTGTGCGGGACCGTAGCCCAGCTTCATGGAGACGGTTGCGAATGGTCCTCGCTGATACCCCAGGAGCAACAGTGTCCCTAATTTGCTGGGAAGTGGCGGTGCGGTCCCCTACGGCAATGCATAGGATCCTACGGTCTTGGCGTGTATCCGTGCGTCGCTGCGGTCCGGTCCCAGGTCGACAGGCACGTGCACCTTCCGCCGACCACTGGCGACAACATCGATGTACTGTGGAGACCTCATGCCCCACGTATTGAGCAATTCTGCCGTACGTCCACCCGGCCTCTCGCATGCCCACTATACACCCTCGCTCAAAGTCCGTCAACTGCACATACGGTTCACGTCCACGCTGTCGCGGCATGCTACCAGTGTTAAAGACTGCAATGGAGCTCCGTATGCCACGGCAAACTGGCTGACACTGACGGCGGTGGTGCACAAATGCTGCGCAGCTAGCGCCATTCGACGGCCAACACCGTGGTTCCTGGTGTGTCCACTCAGCCGTGCGTGTGATCATTGCTTGTACAGCCCTCTCGCAGTGTCTGGAGCAAGTATGGTGTGCCTGACACACTGGTGTCAATGTGTTCTTTTTTCCATTTCCAGGAGTGTAGTATTGATTCCATGAATTGAGCTGTTAGTTTAAAAAGTGATATATTTTTAATGACAAATTTCATTAAGGAATAAATATACTGGGAAGCAGTAGTTAGTATCCCTAGTTTCCTAAACAGGCTTCTGCAGGATATTCTTGAGGTCACACCACATATAACTCTTACTGCATGTTTTTTGTGCCCGGAAAACTTAAGCTTGGCTTTTTCATTTTTATATCCCCTACATCTGACAAAATTCACATTGCAAACAGAGATTTGTTAAGACGCTTCAGCAGTTCTGTGGTGTGTTTCTCCCAGTTGAACTTATTATCTAGCTGTAATCCCAAGAATTTAACACTGTCCACTTCTTCTATCTTCTTGTCATTGTATGTTAGACATATATTCGTGGGATACCCCATTACAAGTTCTGAAGTGCATGTAGTGTGTTTTTTCAAAGTTTAGTGACAAAGAATTGGCTATGAACCAGTGATTAATGTCCACAAATATTGTATTAGTTGATCTTTCTAAGACTACACTTGTTTTGCTATTTATTGCAATGTTTGTATCATCAACAAACAAAACGAACTTGGCATCTGGTAATGTTACTGATGAAAGGTCATTGATATACACAAGTAAAAGTAAGGGCCCCAAAATGGAACCTTGTGGGAAGCCACATGTAATTAGTTCCCAGTTGGATGATGCCTGATAGCTTGATACATGTCTCTTTCCTAATAACACCCTTTTTTTCCTGCCAGAGATATGAGATTTGAACCATTTTGCAGCATTTCCTATTACACTATAATATTCTAATTTACTTAAAAGGATATTGTGATTCACACAGTCAAATGCCTTTGACAGATCACAAAATTTACCAGTTGCCTGCAATTATTTGTCTAATGAATTAAGCACATTTTCACTGTAAGTGTAGATAGCCTTCTCAATATCAGAACCTTTTAGGAATCCAAACTGTGACTTTGACAGTATGTTATTTGAGATAAGATAGTTATAAAGCCCACTATACATTACTTTTTCTAAAATTTTTTAGAATGCTGGCAACAGTGAAATTGGACGGAAATTTGATGCTATTCCTTAAGCTCCCTTCTTAAACAGTGGCTTAACTTCAGCATATTTCAACCATTCAGGAAATATTCCACTGATAAACGACTGGTTACACAGATAGCTTAATATATTACTTAGCTCAGAATCACATTCTTTAATTAACTTTGGTGATATTTCATCATACCCACTAGATGTTTTTGATTTTAAAGATTTTATGATGGACATTATTTCTGTTGGGGTAGTGAGGGTCAAATTCATATTATGGAAGTTACTTGAAATGTCTGGTCTGAGGTATTCCATAGCAGCATTTATCGAACCTGACAACCCCATCTTTTCAGTAACAGTTACAAAATGTTTGTTAAAAAGTTCTGCAACACTATACACATCTGTCACCAATGTATCATGTACTCTTAATGCTATTTGTTCCTATTCATGGTTGGTTCTACCGGTCTCCTCCTTCACTATATCCCATATTGTCTTTATTTTGTTATCTGATATGACTATCTTTTCCTTGTAATATATTTGCTTTGATGTCCGTATTACAGTCTTTAATATTTTGCAGTATTTCTTGTAATGTGCTATATTATCAAAATCAGAACTGTTTTGGATTGACAGATACTGTTTTCTTTTTGTTTTACAAGACACCCTATTCCTTGAGTAATCCATGGCTTCTTTGTAGACTTTGCTCTAACCTTGGTAAGTTTTGGGGGAAAACAGTGTTCGAATAAGGTAAGCAATTTATTAGCAAAAGTGTTATATTTTTCATTCATGCCATGGGCACTGTAAACATCAGTCCAGTGAATGTGTCTGAGGAGTGTCCTAAAATAATCAATTTTTGGTTTATTGATTACCCTCTTGAGCTCAGATTTAACAGATTTTATATCCTGTTCACTATTAACATTTAACAGAAGGAACTGCAGGTCATGGTCTGAGAGGCCATTGACTATTGTTTTTGTAATATAAGTTTGTTCATTGGACTTTTCTATAAATATATTATCAATGGCTGTTTGTGAAGCAATTGGCTACCCTAGTGGGGAACTTTACAGTGGGAATTAAGTTGAATGATATTGTTACTAACTCAAATAAGTTCTTATTGGGAGAGTCTTTAAGGAAATCTACATTGAAATCACCAGCAACCACTATTTCTTTCTTTTGAGTGACTATAGAGAAAACCTCCTCTATGTCCCTTCCATGGTAATGCAGAGCACTCTTCAGGTTGAATTTCTTGCATGTCTACTTGCACCACAACTACATCTCCAAATCAGTGTGAGTACTGCGCTACATGTGGTTGGTACAGTTTACCATCACATTCGAGGTATTCTGTAGGATTCATATAGGCTTGAGTTTGTTGACAGTAACAGTCACTGGTTTCCCATTCAGTAAGTTGCCAAACATGTTATTTTCCCATCTAATCACTCTGTGTGGGCTTGAGTATGGCTGTTGCAATGCTGGGTGGACAGAATCATATCTTTGCATTACCCATTGCAGTTCTTTAGTGTTTGATGATGGATGAAGATTTTGTGTGAATAGTGTACCTGGGTGGGGAGTGGGGGTAAGACACCTGTGTCTTGAGGTGAGAAATGTGCCGCTTCATCTAAAGATGAGAAGAGGAATTTGTTTCTCTGTTGGTAGAATGGATGGCTCTGTGAAGTTTGCCAGTAGATTTAGTGGTTCTCTTTACGTGATTTCCACGAGGGACACCGGAGGTCCAACTTATATGCCAAATGCACCTAAAAGCACCAATGACAGGGCTTCTGTCCATTCCCTTTCATGACTCATAAGGGCTGTTTTTAGTGTGTGGCACCAGTGCCCCACTAGGTATTACTTTGAGGGAGATAATCTGTGGGTCATAATTGCTGAACAAAGCGCAAGTGATAGGGTTTGTTAAAAAATGCTGGTTCAAATTGTTTGCCTTGATCATTTTTAATTAAGGCAGAACAGCCAAATTGGGAAATTCATAAACTGTCAAATGCTTTTGATGTGAAACTTCCTGGCAGATTAAAACTGTGTGCCCGACCGAGACTCGAACTCGGGACCTTTGCCTTTCGCGGGCAAGTGCTCTACCAACTGGGCTACCGAAGCACGACTCACGCCCAGTACTCACAGCTTTACTTCTGCCAGTACCTCGTCTCCTACCTTCCAAACTTTACAGAAGCTCTCCTGCGAACCATGCAGAACTAGCACTCCTGAAAGAAAGGATATTGCGGAGACATGGCTTAGCCACAGCCTGGGGGATGTTTCCAGAATGAGAATTTTCACTCTGCAGTGGAGTGTGCGCTGATATGAAACTTCCTGGCAGATTAAAACTGTGTGCCCGACCGAGACTCGAACTCGGGACCTTTGCCTTTCGCGGGCAAGAGCACGACTCACGCCCGGTACTCACAGCTTTACTTCTGCCAGTACCTCGTCTCCTACCTTCCAAACTTTACAGAAGCTCTCCTGCGAACCATGCAGAACTAGCACTCCTGAAAGAAAGGATATTGCGGAGACATGGCTTAGCCACAGCCTGGGGGATGTTTCCAGAATGAGATTTTCACTCTGCAGCGGAGTGTGCGCTGATATGAAACTTCCTGGCAGATTAAAACTGTGTGCCCGACAGAGACTCGAACTCGGGACCTTTGCCTTTCGCGGGCAAGTGCTCTACTATCTGAGCTACCGAAGCACGACTCACGCCCGGTGCTCACAGCTTTACTTCTGCCAAGTCTACAAATGCTAGAAACGTAGGTTTGCCCTTCCTTAATCTAGCTTCTAAGATAAGTCGTAGGGTCAGTATTGCCTCACGTGTTCCAACATTTCTACGGAATCCAAACTGATCTTCCCCGAGGTCGGCTTCTACTAGTTTTTCCATTCGTCTGTAAAGAACTCGCATTAGTATTTCGCAGCTGTGACTTATTAAACTGGTAGTTCGGTAATTTTCACATCTGTCAACACCTGCTTTCTTTGGGATTGGAATTATTATATTTTTCTTGTAGTCTGAGGCTATTTCGCCTGTCTCATACATTTTGCTCACCAGATGGTAGAGTTTTGTCAGGACTGGCTCTCCCAAGGCTGTCAGTAGTACCAATGGATTGTTGTCTACTCTGGGGGCCTTGTTTCGACTCAGGTCTTTCAGTGCTCTGTCAAACTCTTCATGCAGTATCGTATCTCCCATTTCATCTTCATCTACATCCTCTTCCATTTCCATAATATTGTCCTCAAGTACATCGCCCTTGTATAGACCTTCTATATACTCCTTCCACCTTTCTGCTTTCCCTTCTTTGGTTAGGAAGTTAATTTTTTTCCTTCTCTGTACAAGACTTCAACTATTTGGTGTCTGTTTTGTAGATATGACTTTACCCATTCATAGGCTGGGCCTCTGACACCAATGCATTCTTCAGAAAACAAAACTGATCATGCTTGCATGCTGATAGTAATATGAAATTATGTTCAAAGTATTGACCACTCATAAATATCATAACAGGCACTGGCTACCCCTTCACTTCACCTTATAGATTTATCTTACCTTAAATTTAATTTAGTGAAATTAGATTTTGAGGACTCAAACGAACACAAAACTTTCATATTACCTGAATTTTTTATTTTTTCAGTTTGTCTTTTGCTTGATATTATCTCAGATAAACAATTTAAGACACTTTTTCACACTATTAATATTTTTCAATATATTAAAAACAAAGATTCCAAGACTTACCAAGCGGGAAAGCGCCGGCAGACAGGCACATGAACAAAACACACAAACACACACACAGAATTGCTAGCTTTCGCAACCGATGGTTGCTTCTTCAGGAAGGAGAGGGAAAGACGAAAGGATGTAGGTTTTAAGGGAGAGGGTAAGGAGTCATTCCAATCCCGGGAGCGGAAAGACTTCCCTTAGGGGAAAAAAAGGACAGATGTACACTCGCGCACACACACACACATATCCATCCACACATACACAGACACAAATTAATATTTTTCTATTTAATTAACTTCCCCAATGTTTTACAACTGAGTCTAGTTTTAGTTTTCACAATGTTGGAGTGAGTCTCAAAAACTGAATATTTTGATCCTACTGAAATTGCAGTGTACTACTTTAATCTTATTCCTCAGAACTTCCTCTCTCACCTTTCATATCTACTTTTCTTCTTTTCCCTTCAGAGATGGTGTCCTATTGTAACATCCAACCTATCACCCAATGTATTAACACAAGTGTAGTTCCTCCTTTCTTGGTACTCCTGTACACATGGCCTATCCCTTCCCGTATTTACTTCTTTTCTTTCCTCTGCCGCCCCCTTGTGTTGAGACAGTATTACTCCCACCTTGTAAATAAAAAGGATTGATCACCTGATTGTATTTCTTTGTCTTATGTTCGTTCCCTAATTACAAACCTTTCGTTTCTTCTTGTCTTTCTTATCCCATTGTATCCAGCAATCCTTGTATGTTATCATTTAATTGTGTTAAACTAAACTCTGTCTGAACAGGCCCAACAGTGCCATTTGACCACCATGTCATCCTCATCAGGCATCAGTAGATGTGGATATGGAGGACCATTTGGTGAGCACACTGCTCTCCCAGCTGTTGTCAGTTTTCGTGACCAGAGCCACCTTTTCTCAGTCAGATAGCTCTTCAATTTACCTCACAAGAGCAATGTGCACACTGCTTGCCAACAGTACTCAGCAGACTTAGATGGTCACCCATCCACATGTCAACCAAGCCCAACAGTGCTTAACTTCAATGACTGAAAGAAACAGCTGCTACTACTGCAGCATGGCTGCTGGCCATTTCACTGTGTTGCTTGTCATTAAATTATGTCAAAAGAATGGTAATCCCATGATCAGGCACTGAAGACCATACAATTGCTGACTGAATGCTGTATCATCATCACTCATTCATCACTGGAATTAAATCATCTTATCATGCCATAAATGTTGTTTTAGCGGTCATGTTAACTCATCATGCATGTTACTTTAGCAGTCATGTTTGGCCATTTCTTCCACACATCAGTGTGACATTGCTACAATGTGAAGAAGAAGAAACATTTTTGAAGGAATGCACCATCACAATTTACTCAATTAAGATCTTATGGAGTATGATCTGTATTGTAAAGAGGCATTTCTTGTGTAACTGGATATCAAAGCTATTTAAAATAAAGGACATTAAAGTAAATGGAAAAAAGAATTTTCCCACAATGAGAATAAATATATTTTGACATAGGGAAAGATAGATTTGGTACCATACAATGGTAGTATGAATGGAAGAGGAATATTACAAATGCTGAGAGTGAAGAACAAATGAACATAGCGCCAAAGACAGATGCTATTCCAAACCCCCATTCCTGGAGGGAGGGGGGTTACTTTGCTAGTGAGCTGGAGAATAAGATGTTTATCAATCCTACAGAATGGATACCACCAGCATCACCCCCACAGACCCCAAAAATTGTTCACAACACCCTGCTTTTTTGAGCCAGTGTGATTCCTCCTCAGTAATTGTCTCTTCATATTTATCTCAGCTTATGCAGATGTGTTTCTCTCTTTTCATTTGCTGCCACTTGTTAATGATGCTACAATTACAACTAAATGTATCTCTCTAAGTTGAAAAGTTAATAAAGAATGCTACCTGCATGGTTATTGAAATAAATTTGTTTGACAATTTCAAGGAAGTCATTGTCTTACCTTGTAAATACTGTACACTTGTAAATACTGTACACACTCAGTGAAACAGAAGATTCTGAATTTTAAGATGCTGAAGCAGGTGCATCCTGTGGCCACCATCTTTCTGAAGACTAAGATCATTATGAACAGCTTCATCAGCGTACTTTTTTTTTTCTTTTTTTTTTTTTCTTTTTTTCTTCGCATTGCACCTGAGATTCTTGGTGCAGTACAATAAGCACTTAAGCACTGGGCTGTATAAACAATTATTGGTTAAAAAATACTTGAGCTTTGATTTGAGCAGAGTAAAGTATGGTATTGACAGTGAACCATTTGCCTTAACTGAAATATTATTCAGTGCATTTTATGACTCATTGTACGCAGAATGGCACAGTTCCAGTGTCAGAAATAGCTAAATTGTTGACCAGAAGCATTTAAAACAGCCTCTTACATGCATTTCTGTATCAAACATGCTGCTCAGAACTACTAGTGAACAACATCATGTCATCAACAGCTACCATGACAAACATACAGAATCCAGCAAACACAGGCTTACCAGCACCTCTTTAACACTATCATATCCATCAGCTTTAAAACTGCATGGACCATCCCAGCATGCCTTCCTCATCTGTCAGAATTCCCATTCACATGTCAGCCCACTTCATGTTACCCTTAAACTCAAACAGCACACTTTGGCTAAGGTGTGAATTTGGACTAAGAAGGGAGGCATGCTGGGGTAGTCCATGCAGTTGTTGAAACTTTTGCTAGCTCTCAACTTTGTTATTGCTTGCGTAACAACTAATATATGAGATAAAATATGTTGCTACAAAAAAGCCCTGAAATACTTTTTAGGGATGCTGTGCTGTGACTTTCTTTGGATCATTAACTTTCAACAAAACAAAATATATAATGTTCTTATTATTCTGGATCTGTATTTCGATTAAAGGAAGATCGTTTCATTACTGTAACTCACTATGAAGTTCAACATATCTTCCTTACTTTACAGTTACTGTAAAGGTTACTGAAAATTATTTGGTTATCAATACTGATGTTACAGTACGCAGTGTTTGTTCAAATCTGCTGGTCTGCCCTGCAATTCTGAAAGCTGAAAGAAATAATTTGAGTTCACTACTACCTGTCCGCTTCTTTGCAGTACGATTGGTTTCATTTAATGCAGTTTGAATGCGCCGTGGCAACGGCTCTTTCATTCGTAGTGCAGCTCTGTACCACAAATAATATTCAAATAGCTGAAAATGTCTTAAAAGGATGGGATAAATTACCAGGCAAGCTTATTACAAATCATAATGCAAGTTTTCACTAAGTAATTCTATTCAAAACATTTAGACAGATTAAATTATTACACTCCTTTACAAATCAGTAACTAATGGCGTCCTTCTCTCAATCTTGACAAAATAATGCTACACAAGCATACAATATAGTGTCACAGACTCTTCCTACTACTTATACTTGTTGTGACATATTCCTATTAAAAAAAGAAATCATCCAGTTCAATTATTCTTTTCTCCTTTTTTGCCACATATAATATGTGTTTTGCTAGGAGACTTACAAAACCCACTGTCCCAGAGTGGTGTAATAGTTAGCGTGTCTGTCAAGTGAGCAGGAAACTCCGGTTCGAATACTAGCCCACGTACAAATTTTCATTCATTGCTTTAATCTTCCTATATACATAATAGATCAGGGTTGCTGCAAGTTCTGGAAATCAGGGAATTTCAAATGTGTCAGGGAAATCAGGGAAATTTGAAAAAAAAAAACACTGGAAAAATCTCATTGGTCTCATTTCATCAACATGGTGTCCGTGACATGTGAACAGCTGGCCATGATGGGTCAAAACCACAGTTCTCTGATGGATTTGGCCTGCCAATCTGAAGCCCATCATTTCCCACTAATCTGTAAGCCCTGCCCATCGGATCTAGTTTCACTGACCTGGGTCTGTTCGTGTGTGGCATAATGCGGCAGATTTTTGTGGTTTATCCAAGGATCCAGGACTGCGGTGTTCCTCAGCAGGCCAGGGGCCATGGGCGATGGATTTCAGGAACTGTGAGTGTCTCACTGCAAGTAGATTGTACAGTGCGGTGTTTTACAGAAATTTTATTTATTCTAGAACATTTATCACTTTAAAAATAATTTATATATTGTAAGGTACGGACGATAAGAAGAAGAAAATTGTGGCAGTTGCTGACAATTTGTATGCCATGTACTCATATATTTCTCAAAAGAAAAATCACACAATACCTGTAAAATAATAGACTGAACACGGTGACTAATAACTGACAATAATGAACATAGTAGAAGCAACATTTTATTGATACTCACCCATATTGTTGGTTTACACAACTCTTCCCTGCCTTATACACTTCTTTTAAGAGGCCTAATTTTTTTCTGATGTTATTTCTGGAATCAGTGAAGGTATTTTAAATGGAACACATATACCATTTGCCTTGCTTTCTCCATCTAAAAACTGTTCATTACAAAAGATGTTGATGTTAGTACTTAAGATTTTTGCTCACAGGGGGGAGAAATCTACCACAGGGTCCCAGCCTTCGCTTCATCTTTTCCCTTTGATGCTGCATGTCTGTCCTCTTGCTGTTCTTTTTACCCTCCCTTGGGTAACATGTCTGGGGTGTTTTTGGGAATGTTCTGCACTGTTCATAGCCAACAAAAGAAAAGTCTCACCACTGTTTTTCATTCATTTTTCCTTTCTTCATTCACCTTCTCCTACCTTTCCTCCACCTCAGCATTTGAGGCTCCTCTTGTTTCTTCTTCCTTCCTGTGTGCTGCTGAAGGCAGCCCCATGCATCTGACACATAACAAGTGACTGGGTAACATGTAATTCCCAGCTCCGGTTCAACAGGTAGGTTTCGCAGTTACCCTCTGGTACAGGCCAGGCGCAGGGTGGGGTGATTGTCTGAGCTGCTACCTTCCCAGATTGCCAACTGGTCCCTCTGTCAGGTGTCTGGGAAGTGAGACCTGAGGTGTGAACAGTTACCTAAGGTGGGTGAACCCCCTTGTCATGGGGGGACCGCAGTTGGAAGGAACATGCCATTGGAGATGCTGGTAATCATGGGGGATTATCTCGCAATGAGCCAATCATCTTCACAATCAGCATCCACGAAACATAAATGTAATGAGGCTAAGGATTAAAAGACCTGCCCAGTTGCACCATGGTTCCTCATGGTTTCAGGTATTGAAGATGGTCAGTCGTTCGCAATGCAAAATACATTTGTTATTCAGAAAGGTGTTGATGCAGTTGCCAGACCTGTGAAATCTTGCTCTTGTTTACAGAATGGCACTTTGCTTTTGGAGACTACTTCTGGTTCCCAAGCACAACAACTGCTAGCCACTTCACTTTTCCACGACTATACTGTTCATGTCAAGGCCCATCAATTACTGAATTCATCCTGTGGTGTTATTTACACTAGGCTGCTCGATGGTCTGACTGAGGTCAAAATCCAAACATACCTCTCTCATTGAGGTGTCACTGTCATCCATCAAGTTATGAAAAGGTAGATACCTCTTTAGCACTCACATGCACTCTTTCTTCCACCTTTGATTGTGTGGTGCTTCCATCCAAGATGAAAACAGGCTATGATGTTCTCACAGTCTAACCATGCATTCTGAACATGATACGCTTAGCAATGTCATCATTTCTTCCTGGTCCATTTTGACCTTCTGTGAGGTCAGCATTCCATCTCATGGGGTAGTCATGCTGTTCATATGGGATGTTGTCCATGGCCAAACCATCTCCCTGACTACCTGTCTTCAAGTTGTTGCAGATTGCCTTTTCCTTCCTCACTTGACCTTTTCCCTTTGTGCCATTTACATCTATCCATCATTCAATGTCACCAGAGCCAACTCCTCCCTTAGCAGGTAGCTACCCCACCCATTTCTGCTGCTCACCATCCCATTTGGGGTTCAATCAGAACTTGTCTGAGAGATGCCTCTGACCTTCTTAATCAACTAACCTTTTCTGTCTTAACACGGGAGCACCCACATTCCTTTCAGACTCGTCACACACCTATTCCCATTTGGACCTATCCTTCTGCACTGTGCACCTCCCCATTGTCTTGAGTGGTCCGTTCTGTCTCCTACTTGGGCGACCATTTTCCGTGTGTTGTCCATTTGCTGACTCCTCTCCCACCTCCTTGCACATCCACATCACAGCTTACTAAGGCCAATCTGAGGCTTTACTCCTCCCTGGCAACCTTCAACACAGTTTCCTCAGGTGTAATGACCAGGTAGAATATCTTAC
Organism: Schistocerca gregaria; assembly: GCF_023897955.1. NCBI lineage: Eukaryota > Metazoa > Arthropoda > Insecta > Orthoptera > Acrididae > Schistocerca > Schistocerca gregaria. The sequence continues at coordinate 314,078,637 of NC_064923.1, read as the reverse complement.
AAATATTTTCCTTACTGCTGCAGAACGTTCCATTCCCCGCATTTTGTCTTTATCACGCCATGTCCCTGTCTCCTGGTAGACTGTGATGTGCCATGACACAATTTGCATGGGGAGACGTGCTCTCTGCACTTTTAACCATTATCCCATGATGGGAAACTGCATTCATTATAAACACACACATCCACAGTGTCGTCATGTTCTTCAGGATAACAAAAAAGATAGCTTGATTTCATTCATTAGTTCTTTTAACAGTTCCACTTCCTCATCCACCCTCTGAGCCAACCGCCGATGGCTCTGTGGGACCAAGATCCATTCCCCAGTTTCCTGCCTGACAGCAGTAGATGATGCATCATGCACCCTATTGTCATCTACAACACCTTGAGCCACCATTTCGCAGAAATTTTGAGCTCCTCCCAATATCACCCTGCCTCCTACACTTGTTTCCACAAGTGTAGGAGGCTTGGGCAGCACCCTTCTCTTCTCAGAATCATGAGTGTTTAAATGCCACCTTTACTATGAGGGAACTAGATCATGCTCTCACTTCATCCAGATCCTCTGACCTATGGCCAGTGTTGGATAGACCATCAGAGACAGAGCACCTCGTGTTCCTGCTGCTAATAAGGCAAGTACATGATTCATTTGTTATATATTTTTATGAGCTTCCAATAGGAGTGACTTATTTACAGATACCTTTGTAGTTACTAGATTATTTTTGTAATTTCCTTTGTGTTTGAATGCTTACTAGGCACAAGCTTTTATATTAATACCAGTGTATCATACAGTACCATCTTTGCTATCAATGGCTATATCGACCCTCATATCATACAGGCTTTTGTTTGCTTTGGTTGGTATAGCTCAATGTCAGATAGACAATCAGAAACAGAGCACCTTGTGTTCCTACTGCTAATAATGCGAGTACACTATTTGTTCATTATATATTTGTACAAGCTGCCAACAGGAGCGACTTATTTACAGTTACCTGTGTAGTTACTAGATTATTTTTGTAATTTCTTGCATGTTCGAGTGCTTACTAGACACAAGCTTTTATTTCAATAACAGTGTAGCATACAGTACAGCTGCTGCTATCGATCATACAGGCTTTTGTTTGTTTTAGTTAGTATATGTCAGTGTCGGATACACGGTCAGAGAAAGAGCACCTCGTGTTCCTGCTGCTAAAAAGGTGAGTACACCATTAATTTGTTATACATTTTTATGAGCTTCCAAAAGGAGCAACTCATTTACATATACCTGTGTAGGTACTAGATTATTTTTGTAATTTCTTGCATGTTTGAGTGCTTACTAGGAACAAGCCTTTATTTTAATAAAAGCATAGCATACAGTACTGCTGTTGTTATTGACTCTCATATTGTATAGGCTTTTGTTTGTTTGAGTTAGTGTAGATCGGTGTCGTTTAGACTGTTAGTGAGAGAGCACTTCGAATTCCTGCTGCTAGTAAGCCAAGTACGCTGTTCCTTTGTTACATATTTTTAGGAGCTTCAAGCAGGTGCGACTGCAGTAATGGATAGGAACTGTGATTGCTGTTTACAGATGTGAGCTGAGTTGGTGACCCTTCACTCACACCTCCAGGCTGTGTTGGCTTCCATCACACAGCTTGAGGCTGCTGCCAAGGGGCATCACTGTGGGGGGTTGGACACAAGGAAGTGGGGGACATCAAGCATGTCCCATGTGTCATCCAAAAACAGGTTTTGGGTGTTATTTGTGGCTGACAATGTCTCTGAACCAGATGCAGTCATCCACCCTGTTTCAGAAGAAGCTTCTCAGCCTGAAAGGCACTCACAGAGGGTGGGTTTGCTGGTAGTTGTGAGCTCCAGCATTAGGTATTTAATGGGGCCCCTTAGGAACATGGCTGCCAAGGTGGGGAAGGAAGCTAGTGTGCACTCCATGATTCCGGATGTGGGAAGGGTGCTTCTGGATGCCATGAAGAGTACAGGATGCAGCGAACTGCAGGTGGTGGCTCATGTTGGTACCAGTGATGTGTGTCGCTTTGGATTGGAATAAATTCTGTCTGGTTTTGGGTGGCTAGCAGAAATGGTAAAGAGTGCCAGTCTTGCTTGTGAGATTTAGGTAGAGCTCACCATCTGATTGTGGTTCTTTTGTGCAGAGCTGAGTGGAGGGTCTGAATAAGAGGCTCAGGTGGTTTTGTGACCATTTTGGCTGCAGATTCCTTGACTTGCACCATCGGTGGTGGGTTCCCAGGTTCTGCTTAATAGGTCAGGAGTCAACTACGCACAGGAAGCAGCTACATGGGTAGGGGGGGGGGGGGGGGGGGGTATTGGAGGGACTGGGCTATTTTTTTAGGTTGGAGGGTCTCAGGTAACCACAGGAAGGGCACCCGTCTGAAAGGGGATAGGTAAAACACAGTAAGTTAGTTGTAGAAACGGTCAGTATTGTAGTTGTGAATTGTCATAGCTGTGTTGGGAAAGAACCAGAGCTCCAAGCCCTAATAGAAACCACTTAAACTCAAATTGTTATAGGTACAGAAAGCTGGCTAAAGCCAGAAATAAGTTCAGCCAAAGTTTTTTTTCAAATGATCTAACAGCGTTCAGAAAGGATAGATTAACTACAATTGGTGCTGGAGTATTTAGTGCTGTCAGAAGTAGTTTGCCTTTTAGTGCAATGGAAGTAGATAGTTCCTGTGAAATAGTATAGGTACAGATTATACTTGACAGTCAGACTAAACTATTAATTTTATTGTTTACTGACCCCTGACTCAGAACATATAGTTGCTAAAGGGTTCAAAGAAAACTTGAGTCTCATTTCAAATAGGTGTTCCACTTATACAGTAGTAGTTGGTGGTGACTTCAACCTACCCTCGATACACTGGAAAAATTATACTTTTAAAGCTGGCGGCAGGCATAAAACATCGTCTGAAATTGTATTGAATACTTTCTCAGAAAATTATTTTGAACAATTAGTTCATGAGTCCACTCGAAGTGTAAATGGTTGTAAAAGCATACTTGACCTCTTAGAAACAAATAATCCTGGACAAATAGTTAGTATCATGACAAATACAGGGATTAGCGATCACAAGGCAGTTGTTGCGAGGCTGAATGTCATAACAACTACAACCATCAAAAAGAAACGCCAAGTATATCTATTTTAAAAAGCTGATAAAAATGCTCTTAACGCTGCTTTAAGAGACAGTCTTCACTCCTTCCAATCTGGTCATGTAAGCATATAAAAGTTGTGAAATGATTTCAAAGAGATAGTATCAACAGCAATTAAAAGATATATAGCATGTAAATTAATAATTGATGTTACTGATCCCTCATGGTACACAAAATGAGTCAGATCACTGTTGCGGAAGCAGCAAAAAAAGCATGCCAAATTTAAAAGAACGCAAAATCCCCAAGACTGGCAAACTTTTACAGAAGTTCGATATATAACTTGTACTTCAATGTGAGACTCTTTTAATAATTTCCATAATGAAACTCTTGTCTCGAAATCTGGCAGAAAGCCCAAAGAGATTCTGGTCATACATAAAGCACACCAGTGGAAAGACACACTCAATCCCTTCACTGCACGATAACAATGGTGAAGTCATTGCTGACAGTGCCACTAAAGCAGAGTTATTAAACACAGTTTTAAAAAACTTCCTCACCAAAGAAGATGAAGTAAATATATATTCGCGAATTCCAATCAAGAATAACTGCCAAGATGAGAAATAAATATCCTCAGTATCACAATCCAGCTTAAATTACTTAATAAATCCAAGGCTTCCAGTCCAGATTGTATACCAGTCAGGTTCTTATCAGAGTATGCTGATACTCTATTGTTCTGATGACTTAAAGTGCGAGTGTGGGTGTGGGTTATACTGATTTATGTCTCCAAATGATATTCCACTTCTTTACAAGGTGACTTACTTGGAATTTTGCAACACCTCTTCTTTACCGTATAGTCGGCTGCTGGAAAATCTCTTGACTTCTTCTCTGTCAAATACAGCTAGGTACAGGAAATTTTAAGCCTCTTTCTACTTATAAAATGAGTAGACATACAAACTTTCTTTTTCATCAGTTAACAATGTATTTGACTTTCATGCACAACGTAATTCACACTTTCAACATCCATTTGCAACTTTCTGTAAGTGCCTCATACCGTCAAACATTAGAAGCAAAATGAGCTACTACCATGACTTTCTTAAAATGAATCAGAAAATACATCTTGCCTCTACCAAGGATGAGTCAAGAGTCAACAAGAGTACTATTTCAACTGTTCTTGTTTCACATAACAATAGTCAGTGACACAATAAGCACAAAGCTGCATCTAGATTCCATGGTTCTTCCACACACACTCGCTAATACATCTATGGATTGCCGGACAGGTACTTGTTGGTGTTGTTCGACCGTCATGTCTACCTCCTTCCCATGACTGGTTTTAAATGTGCACACACAGACGTGATGTGCAGTAGGTAGGATTTTAACATCCCACAGTCTTATCTAGAATATCATGTGTTTGAGACAGTAGATGGCTGAGTGGTTCTAGAATTTACAACAAAATTCTCAAATCATTACAATACAATAGCTACATATTTAGCAGTAATATACAACTGTTCACTCACAGTAAGATCCATTCCTAAAGACTGGAAAATTGCTCAAGTCACACCAATACCCAAAAAGGGAAATAGGAATAATCCATTGAATTACAGCCCATATCACTAACTTTGGTTTGTAGTAGAGTTTTAAAACATATACTGTATTCGAACGCTCTTTATACTCGTGAAGTAATGAGTGCTATTGACAGGGGATATCAAATTGAATACATATTTTTAGATTTCCAGAAGGCTTTTGACACCATTCCTCACAAACATCTTCTAACCAAACTGCGTGCCTATGGAATATCGCCTCAGTTGTGCGACTGGATTCATGATTTCCTGTCAGAAAGGTCACAGTTGGTAGTAATAGACAGAAAGTCATCGAGTATAACAGAAATAATATCCAGCCTTCCCCAAGGAAGTGTTATACGCCCTCTATTGTTCCTGATCTATATTAATGATATAGGAGACAGTCTTGTAGCTGTCTTAGAATGTTTGCAAATAATTCTGTCATTTACCTTCTTATAAAGTCATCAGAGGACCAAAATTAATTGTTAAATTGATTTAGGTAAGATTTCTGTATGGTGCAAAAAGGGGAAATTGACCCTGAATAAAGAAAAGTGTGAAGCTTTTGACATGAGTACTAAAAGAAATCCACTATATTTCGATTACACGATAAGTCACACAGATCTGGAGGCTGTAAATTCAACTAAATACTAAGGGATTACAATTATAAATAACCTAAATTGATAATGTTGTGGGTGAAGAAAATCAAAGACTGCGATTCATTGGCAGAGCAGTCAGAAGGTGCGACAGGTCAACTAAAGAGACTGCTTACACCATGCTTGTCAAGCCTATTCTGGAGTATTGCTGTGCATATGGGATCCACAAGAGGTGGGACTGATGGATGACATTGAAAAAGTACAAAGAAGGGCAGCTCATTTTGTATTATTATGAAGTAGGGGAGATAGTGCCACTGACATGATACATGAATTGGAGTTTCAATCATTAAAACAAAGGCATTTTTCGTTGCACAGGATCTTCTCATCAAATTTCAGTCACCAGTTTTCTCCTTCAATTGCAAAAACATTATGTTGGCACCCTCCTACATAGGGAGAAATGATCATCATGATAAAATAAGAGAAATAAGGGCTCGCACAGAAAAATTGCTCCTTTTTCCTGTCCACTGTTCGTGAATGGAACAGTAGAGAGACAGCTTGAAGGTGGTTCATTGAACCCTCTGCCAGGCACTTTATTATGGATAGCAGAGTAATCATGTAGCTGTGGATGCAGGCCAGACACTGTTCACATTCAAATGTTGCAGCACCTTCTGCTTAATGCATACAACTACATCTGGGCAGAAAGCAAGTTTCCCCAATGCTGGGGTGAAGCCACTGTCATACCCATACCCAAGCCCGGTAAAGACAAACACCTTCCTTCTAGTTAGTGCTCCATCTCTCTCACCAGCTGCTTTTGCTAGGTGATGTCACATACAATTCATGCCCGGCTGATATCGTGGCTCGAGTCTCTCAATTTACTAACCACTGCACAGTGTGCATTTTGAGCTCACTGTTCTGAAGTTGAACATCTTGTCACTTTGTCCACCCATTCATGAATGGTTTTCTGTGGAAATCCCAGACTCTGGCCATGTTTTCCATTTTGGAGGAAGTCTACACCACCTGCTGGAGGACTGGTATCCTCTGCACTCTCTACACATGAGGCTTCTGTGGCCACCTCTCTGTTTCCTTGAAATTTTTTTTAAAGTACGAGGTTTGAAAGTGTGTGGGTTCTGCCTTGTTGGACACCTTTATCCAGAAAAACTGTGTGGCTCAGGGTTCTGTCCTGAGTGTCATCATATTTTCTACTGCCACTAACCCTATAATGGCCCTTCTCCTGCTGGCTGCCTCCAGCGCCCCTTTTGTTGATGATTTTGCCCACTATTGCAGTTATTAGTAGACCTGTCTGAGTGGCATTTCAAGGACTTGTCTTTACTCATGGAGCATCGACAGTGGATTTCATTTTTCCACTGACAAATTCATTTGCATGAACTTCTGGCGGCACAATTGATTTCTCCCACCAATGTTACATCTTGGGACTGTTGCTCTTCCATTCATTGAAACTATGTAATGCAGGGTGCTCCTGCTTGATAGGAAACTCTTTTGGTCCTCCCACATGTCTTACCTGGCAGCCCACTGTACGCAGTCCCTCAATGTCCTACGTGTCCTCAATGGTACTTCCTGGAGTGCAGATCGAACCACCCTTCACCTATGGTACCAGTCCCCTGTCCGTTCGAAACTATACTATGGGTGCTTTGTTTATGCATCTGTACGTCCATCTCTCTTACGCTGCCTCAGTACTATCCAGCATCATGGACTCAATTTGGCCTCTAGCACCTTTTACACTAGCATGGTTGAGAGTCTGTATGCAGAAGCTGCCGAACTACTGCTGTCCTACTGCCATGACTTCCTCCTCAACTATTTGTCTGCAATGCATGGCCACCCATCCTACACCTCCTTCTTCGATGACTCCCTTGATTGCCAGTAAAGGGAGCATCCCTCTTCTCTGTTACCTCCTGCAACTTTCCTGGTGATTGTGGACATTTCACCACATTGGCTTGATGTGGCAGCCCATGTTCATGTTCACTTTGGCCTTCATTCGCTTCCTAAGGACCCTACACCAGCCTTGCTCTATTGTCTTCAGTTTCACAATCTTCACATGGAATTTTGCAATAGTATTTTTGTGTACACTGGTGGCTCGCAGACTGATCGTGGTATTGGGTGTGCCTTCATTATTGGCACTGACGTGTTTTGGTATTGGCTTCCAGCACACTGCTCAATATTTACTGCAGAGCTCTTTGCCCTACATCGGGCCACAGAGTACATCTGGTGACACAGGCTTTTCAATTGTTTCATCTTCTCAGACTCCCTCAGCACCCTTCAAAGACTCTGTGCACTGTACACTATCCATCTCATAGCCCAATGGGTCTGGGAAAGCTTGCACTTGCTTATTCTGCTGGAGCCACTTTTTATCTTTATGTGGGTTCCTGGTCATGACGGTCTGACAGGAAACGAGGCTGCTCATGCTGCTGCCAAGGCTGCAGTCCTCGTACCTAAGCCTACTGGTTCTTACATTCCCTTTGATGACCTCTGTGTTGCTGTCAGTCAGAAGATTGTGCAACTTTGCATGCCACTAGTCCTCCTCCCATGGGAATAAGCTCCAGGTTATGAAGCCTCTCCCATAAGCTTGGATGACCATCTCTTATCCCTCCTGCCATGAGGAGGTCATTTTAACTAGGTTGCGTTTTGGGCCCTGCCTGTTTAGCCATTGCCATTTGTTAAGTGGTGCACCCCCACCACTTTGTGGACGTTGCTCTCAACTTTTAACTGTCCACCATTTCCTGATGGAATCCCATTTTTTGACTGGTTACATTCCTGTTTGAATTTGCCGTCGGAGTTATTAGTCATTTTAGTCAATGACACACAGGCTGTCAACCGTGTTTTACTTTTTATCTTTTGTAGGAATATGGTGAAGGCCATTTAATTTTTAGTTCTGCACCTCCATTTCTCTATTGTGTATTTTATAGACCTTTCTCTACGTCCCTGTTTTTAGCTGTCTCCTCTCCTGTTGTTGGCATTTGACATGTAGTCATTTTTAACTCCTCTCTTTGTCTTCGTGTTTCACATTTTTGACATGCTGGCTTTGCACCCTTAAGAGAGAGTGAGAGAGAGAGAGAGACCAGAATGGACGTGAAATAATGAAATCATTACATTCTGTTGTCAACTTTTATCTTTACTTACCCTTTTTGAGATCTCAAAATTTGTCAGGGAAGAAAGCTAAAACTGATCTGGAAATCAGAGAAATATCAGGGAATTTCACTTGGGGAAACTTGTGGCAGTCCTGTAGATGTTTGAGACTTGAGAAGGTTTCTGGAACTATATAGTTTCATTTGACTGGTTTCGTTTTCTGGTGACCACAATTGGATGGACAGAGTGCATTCCATCTTTTGTGCTTGTCTAACCAAGTATAAATTTGTTAATCCAAAAGTCAAAGATCTTCGGTGGTGGTACACAGTCCACATGAACTTCATCTAGTTCTGTTTTTAATTGTGCAGCAGTCCAGTCCTTCAAATGACAATGTTTAAAAACGACACTGTGGAGGTTCTTTCCTTCGTGATATGGTCTTCTTACTCATATCAGAGGGACCCTAGCTTCAACCCTACTTCTCTTGTGAAACAACTATTGTTATTTACAAATAGGTTTAACTTCTGGTCAACAAGAATGTACTCTCATTATTGCTTCTCAGTCAAATTCAGTCTCCCAGGTTACCAAGTCCTATGATCACTGAACTTCACCATGGATGTAGCTCCATGGCATGCAGCACTGCCCTGCAGACTGTGAGCCCCACCTACTCTGACATCATGAGCAGCCATCTGGCACCACCGGAATATCTTCAACGCAAAGTACCACACCAGTCCATTTAGAACCTAATTCCTTTTACCTATATCTACCATTACTTAAACCCACTCTTTTGCAATTCAGTTCTCAGCCTTATATTTTCAATAGATACAAACACACATGATCTCGCAATCTCAACTCAGCAGTAAGAGTGCATATCACCAACTCCCACTGACCACCGTGCGCATTTACACCCTTCTATTTGCTAGCCCTCAAGGTTGCATGATCATGTCTACTTACACACATACTGGTAATAACTGAGGGTATCTCGTAACTTTCTTAATTACTACGTTTCATCTTACATTACTACTGAGAGAAACTATCTACTCATAAAACCAATGTTCTTGTAGCATAGCCACAATAAGCTTATTCCTTCTCATGTCCCCTACTGTTCATATACAATCCTGGTTCTTACAAGGAAACCTCCCCTTCGCACCCCCCTCAAATTTAGTTATAAGTTGGCATAGTGGATAGGCCATGAAAAACGGAACACAGATAAATCGAGAAAACAGGAAGAAGTTGTGTGGAACTATGAGAAAAATAAGCAAAATATAAAAACTGAATAGTCCATGCGCAAGATAGGCAACATCAAGGACAATGCGAACTAAGTAGTGCCGTGGTCCTATGATTAGTGTGAGCGGCTGCGGAACAAGAGGTCCTTGGTTCAAGTCCTCCGTCAAGTGAAAAGTTTACTTTTTTTTATTTTCAGACATTTATTATCTGTCCGTTTGTTCATTGACGTCTCTGTTCAATGTAATAAGTTTAGTGTCTGTGTTTTGCGACCACACCGCAAAACTGTGCGATTAGTAGACGAAAGGACGTGCCTCTCCAATGGAAACTGAAAACATTTGATCGCAAGGTCATAGGTCAACTGATTCTTCCACAGGAAAACACATCTGATATATTCTATACAACACTGGTGACGGCATGTGCATCACATGACAGGAATATGTTGTTGACCCATCTAACTTGTACACTTGGCGAATGGGTAAAAAGATTCTTCTACCTTGCCCAATTTAGGTTTTCTTGTGGATGTGATAATCACTCCCAAAAAAGAGATGAAAACATAACGGACGGACAGATAATAATTGTCTGAAAATAAAAAATTAAACTTTTCACTAGAGGGAAGACTTGAACCGAGGACCTCTCGTTCGCAGCCGCTCACCCTAACCACGGGACCACGGCGCTCCATACATCGTGTTGTCCTTGATGTTGCATATCGTGCGCATGGACTACTCAGTTTGTATATTTTGATTATTTTTTTCATAGTTCTACACAACTTCTTCCTGTTTCCTCAATTTATCTGTGTTCCATTTTTCAAGGCCTATCCACTGTGCCAACTTATAACTAAATCTGAGGGGGGTGCGATGGGGAGGTTCCCTTGTTAGATACAGTTATGTCATAGCGTTCTTACCATTCTAGTACACGTCCATGTACTGTCACATCTATGTCACCTATCTGGTGTTTTCCATAGGTTAACCACATTTATCACCATTACAATTCTAATCAAAAAATTTCATCTAAGAATTTTGAATTATGGCATTCAGGCCTAAATTCTCTTCCAGGTAGAAATCAGAAGATAACATTCCTGATGGTCTGACTTGGATTACACCTCCTTATCCACTAAAGGTTCTTTCATATGCACCATTTAATACCAATACCATGTATCTTTAATCTAAACTGATTACAGGACAATGTAATCTTAAGTAATATAACCCATTATACAAAAGTCAAAAAAGAGAAATCTAGAAATTTCAAATCTTAAAAGAACAACCCAAGGGACACTTAATTAATATTCTTATTAGTAACTGTAACATTAATACTTAATTCTCCTTTACCATGTACCTCATGGTTTGACATCAACCCTGACTTCCATAGTTGCCATCCCATTCAGGTGATATTACATTTCTTCATTAGATTACTATATAATTTCAGTATTTCCTCTCTTCACTGCTTTACATAAGGACTATCATTGAGTACTTCCCTTGCCTTTGAGATCATGCTCTCTAACCTAAAAAATGGTTGTGGGGTTTCATTGAATCCGCATTTGGCTTAAATTTGAACATAATATAGTGAAGGATTTATTGCTCACTGGCTACAAAAGGTGTGGAAAGTTGGGTATTAGTTGCTCAGTCTCTGAACTTCTATTATGCTTCTTTACTAATACCAAGTCCCCTAATTTATACACTATTGAGCCACTCCTTTCCCATCCTTTTTTTCTCTCATTACCTGCTTTAATTAATGTCTGACATTTGATTATGATACTGGAGTAATCCACACATTTTCTTCCGGGCACTCGATACAATTTAAGGAACGTTCACATTTAATTTGCCTGCCTAAAATCTCTATGGTTGATACCGTGGTAATCAAATGGAGGAATTTATTCAGTATTCTTTCAAAATCACTTTCTATCTCCGATCACTTGGAATTTTTACCTGCACAATACTTTCAATATTGAAACCTGGTTGGTAGGTACTCAGAGAGCGCACAGGATAAGGTTATGATTGTGGATGGGGCCGTAAACAGTTACTGTGAGTTGCGCAAACAAACACTCAACTTTATTTTTCTAAGAACTCAGAGTCTGCAGCTTGTGGTCTCGCAGTAGCGTTCTTGCTTCCCTATCACAAGGTCCTGGGTTTGATTCCCAGTAATGTCAGGGATTTTCACCTGTCCCGAGATGACTGGGTGTAGTTGTGTCATCTTCATCATCTTCATTCATCCCCATTACGGTTAGAGGAAGGCAACGGCAAACCACCTCCATTAGGACCTTGCCTAGTATGGTGGTGCAGGTCCCCTGCATCGTTCCCCTATGCTTTGTCGAGAAGCATGAGACTTCATTTCTATTCCACCCATCCAGATTTTTTTGTGAATTTTCTGCATACTAATCAGCAGATATCATTTGACTGATTATTTCATATTTTTTACCTTCTGTGAAATGTTGTGCCTGTTCCTTTCTTCTTCTCTTTCTTCTTCCTGTTAATCTTCATTGGTTCACAAATCCACAGTTGTCAGTTCTCTCCTTGATGCAATCATATTACTCATTTCAGAGGGTTCCCCTTCTACCAGACTTCTCCTGTGAAATGACTGCTGTTACATATTAACTGGCACAGATGGGTTCACAAACAAGTATTTATTATTCCAATTACATATCGGTTTAACTTCCAGTCAACAAGAACTTCTTAGAACCAATAACAAGAACAGATACTTGTTATGCTTCTCATTCAAATTTGGATCTGTGTTATACATAAATCTCCCTGGTTATCAAATCTCACAGTCACAGAACTTCACCATGGATTGAGCGCCTTGGCACTCTGCACTGCTCTGCACACTCTGAGCCCTGCTTGCTCTAGCATATGAACCATCATCTGGTGCCCCAGAATATCTTGAACATAAATTACCACACCAATCTAAACAGGGCCTAATTTCCTTTTATCTATATCTATTATTACATAAATCAGGTCTCTCCTAATTCAGTTCTCAGCCTTATATTTTCTGTAAACACAAACACACATGATCTGCAATCTCAAATCACCGGTAAGAGTAGATATCACTAATTCCCATTGTCCACCACCCTTCCAGCATGAAACACAGTTTTCTCCATTTTTACACACAATCAAGACACTGACCAATGCAGATGATTGTTAGCAATGAACTGTGTGTGATGTATATTGTTCAAATTCTTTATACATTTCCTGGCATAATCAGACTTACCAACTATGAGAGCAGATCAAAAATGTTTTGTCCTTTCAAGGAAATTTACCGTATCTATCAAACCACCCACATAAGTAGTATGTGCCGGCTGGTGTGTCCGAGCAGTTCTAGGCACTACAGTCTGCAACCGCACGACCCCTATGGTCGCAGGTTCGAATCCTGCCTTGAGCATGGATGTGTGTGATGTTCTTAGCTTAGTTAGGTTTAAGTAGTTCTAAATTCTAGGGGACTGATGACCTCAGCTGTTAAGTTCCATAGTGCTCAGAGCCATTTGAAGTAATATATCTTGTGGTGCCATTTCCAATACAATTCTAATCCCAAACACAATCTTACACTTACATTTTGTAACTACTATCACACGATTCTGCATTTCAATCAAAACAGTATAGCTCTTTAACAGTAACAAACATAATTCTCCTTTCATTAGTAACTTTTCCTTGCAATGTTACTGTGAAGTCATGATTACAGATTTTCCTATCAGAATCAAACTTTTCAAACAAATTAGCATCAAATGTTAGAGAACAACAAAAGTCTTTCAAATTAATTTTAAACTTTGCTAAATTCATCTCAATATTTCTCTCACCAGTCAAGCTGCAGTTGTGTACAAAATTTAAGTAGTCTCTTCCAAACACGTTCTTTACCTACAGTGGTTTGTGAATAACTTTCTTCTCTTTATGTTGAAAATACTACCTCTACTTTCTTGGCATCACTAGTTGACATATCTATCTTTTCTTGAAATTTTTGTGTAATGAAATCATTTATACATTCCTGTAATGTTGTGAAAGTGAAACCTGAGAACTACTTCATCTTAATCTTCACATACTTGTAAAACATTCAGCATGATGCTACTATCTAAAATTTGTTGTTGCACTTCTGCAAATTCTCATTCAGTAAGTTCTTTCATAATTTGCTTTAATCAATACTTACTTCATTAAGTTGTTCATTTACATCATTCATACCTAAATCACATTACTCAATAATGCACATAAAGATGGATTGCTACTTACTGTAAGTAAGACACATGAAGTTGCAGACAGACACAATTAAAAGACTCTTACATAAAGCTTTTGGTCACAGCCTTCATCAGTAAAAGAGAAATCCACCATTCACAACACACACACACACACACACACACACAAGCAAGCACACCTCACACACACGCAACCACAAACTCCAGCATCTCAGGCCAGAATGCAACTATCAAGTGGGATGTAAGCAGCAATCCGGAGGGGGCAGGGAAGGGGAAGGGATGGAACTGTATAGATGGGGAGAGAGACAAATGCTGACTGGTGGAGTGTGCAGGGACTAGACTGCCAACAGGCACTGCATCAGGAGGTTGTGGGCAGGCAGGTGGGGAGAAAAGTAACAAAAAAGGAGAGGAGTGCAGAAAGATGGGCAAGTAAATTGGCAGAGGGCTTCAGATAAACAGGGGGATATGAGAATTGGTAGGAGGTGATGGACTGAGGGGGTGGAAACATTGAGTTTAGGGTGTGGGGACAGCATGTTACCATAGGATGAGACCCTAGATAATTACAGCTGCAGAGAATGTGTTGTAAGAATAAATCCCATCTGCACTGTTCAGAAAATCTGATAGTTGAAGGAAGGCTGCAGGTGGCTTGGGTAGTGAAGCAGCCATTGAAATCTAGTGTTTTATGTTCAGCTGCATGTTGTGCCATGGGGTAGTCTACTTTGCTCTTGGTCACAGTTTGGCAGTGGTCCTTCATCCTGGTGGACAGCTAATTGGTAGTCGTACCAACATAAAAAGCCGTGTGATGATTGGAACATAGCTGGTAAATGATATGGCTCCTTCCATAGGTGGCCCAGCCCCTGATGGGGCAGGATAACCTATGGCAGGACTGGAATAGGAAGTGTTATGTTGGTCGATTGGACAGGATTTGCATCTGCATCTCCCATGGGGATATGATCCTTGTAACAAGAGGTTGGGATTGTGAGTTGCATAGGGGTGGACTAAGATGTTGTGGAGATTAGGTGGGGTGTGGAACACCACTTTAGAAGGGGTGGGATGTGTAAGGTTCATTCAAATGAAACCTGGCCAGTGCATTTACCTTTGCCTTACCCAGAAGGTGGTGCCATCTAATGGTAGAGAGAATGATGCGTGCACACCGTGTAATGTAGTGTAGCGCCAGTGTGTTTTCGTGCCAAAGAGAAGGTGGTCACAAATATCGTTCACTACCGAAGATGCACATGAGTAAGCAGGAACAATGAGGAGTGATTTGATTTTTGGTAGCTGAGGAAGTTGGAGGCCATGAAATGTTTTGACGGATGAAGACTGTGTACAGTGAGTACAGTTTGAGTCGTTCAAGTGTTGTGGAACAGTGCAAACAATTCCTTGAGGGGTGCAAATCACTGGAAGAAATTGCTCATCCTGGACGTGCTCATCATGTCATCACACTGGAAATGGTTGCGGAAGCGAATGCTTTAGTCTTGGACAACTGCAGAATCACCATTTCAAACAAGACAAAAAACTCAACAAAAAGTTTGGTTGATTTTACAGCTCATCAGATATGTTGTGCTTTACACCACATTGTAATGTGGTTTGCACAGCACCTCTGCACTCTGAATTAAACTGTGAAATAGTGGTAAAGTTGTGTGTACACTTGTAAGTCAATGTGTAGTTGGGGATCATTCACTGTAGTTTGTCACCGTTCACATTAAAAATCTGCTTTGTCAAACATAGTGTTGTGACCTCAACATACACTTTTCTATTATTATTTATTCACTTGCTGCTGGCAATATGACATTTTTCTGACAATTCCTTGTGAAAATAGGTTTTTTTGCTTATAGTTTCTTCTGGTACTCTTCCTTATCACTTTTCTTTATCATTCTTCCCTTTTAGTCACTCAATTTTTAGAATAATAATTGTGGTGGAAATTTTCTGGCACTGCACAAGAGGCACAAGAATAATTAGTTTGGTCGGAAACATGTGTCTCAGCTAATTTATACACAGCAGTATATACTCCATGCATTCAGCCTAATGATTTTTCATATACATGAAAAATCTTTAACATATAATATTGAATTTTTAGATGATAGTTCTTCAAGCTTTGCAGTTAGTTACCTCCTCCTTACAGCATCCGGCTTGCTCAACATAAATTTCTTGGTTCTCCAATGTATTGCATGTACCGGTAACATGAACAGGTCGATCAGGAGAAGTAATAAGTAATAAGTGAAGTTGACTTTGTATAAGAATTAATATACAGGGTGATTCACAAAGATATACAGTTATTTTAATATGTTATTCTACAAGTAAAACGAAAGAAAAAAGTTCATATAAACATAGATCTGCAAAGATTATTATACAAGTAAAGTTGTTTTCTTTCCATTAAGAATGTAGAAACATTTATCTCATTGTTGGCAACCATTAGTGAGTTTTTGAACATTTATTGTGAATGTATTGTGAAATTATATGCAGAGTGTACAACCTCCTTAACAATGAGCTTTGTTTTTTCCAGTTTAACATGAATTCACGTGTGCTATGGTATTAATAAAAGTAAATTATCTGACACATTCATACAGTTTCAGTTGACAATATTACCATCATTTTAAAAAATAAAATTTTCTACAACTACTGTTGAAAACTTTGTGCAGTTGTCTGGAATTTAAAACACAAATTGGGCCAAGTAGTTAAAAATTAAAAGTTTTATGAAATTATTTCTTTGCTTCTCTGGATGTTCTGGAAAAATACTGGAGATACACATACAGGACATGTTTTATTAGATTCACCATGGCAATAACAACAAAATAAATGTCAATCATGCTTCACTTTAATCTCGTACTGTTTTTCAATGGCTTCATATTGGCAAAGTTGCTAAATTTGAGGCAAAATCTTTTATTTGCCACAACTCTATAAAACTACATATTTGTGGACCTATGTTTATATGAACTTTTCTTCTATAGTTTCTTGTAGAATAACATATTAAAATATTTGCATATCTTCATGAATCTCCCTGGATTTTGCATTATTGGTGAACAAACAGAAATTCACATCCTCTCTCTATCCTGAACATGAAAATACAGACAGTACAAGCACAATGAAACACCTGCTAATAGTTTTTACAAAAATAGGAAAATTAATGTTCTTCTTACTCTCTCACCAACTACAGTCTTGATTACTATGGGTATACCACATTTCAATCTTTTCCGTAAACAGTTTAGATGAATGACTGGATAAAAATAGACTGAGAAAAATAAAACATTTATCCCTATAGGAAAATGGCATAAGTTCCAATACAAATGCTCCATACTGGCATGGTCCACAATTACAGTATACATTAACGGAGGCCTTTCTGCATACAATCGTATGTATTACTGTTGATTTTCAGTCATTACTTATATTATATCTTTGGCCTGACCAGGATTTAAAATACCTTTATTGATTGTCAATCTTATTTTAATGTACATCATAGATGTGCCAGTTCTCCCTTATTTTACTGTTTTATTTACATTTTCTAAAAGTTTAGTTTTTCTAGTCCGTGCCACAGCAAAGGGTATGTTAAAAGTTAGAGTCTGTAGGTGCATTATTGCAGAGTAGTTAGTTAATTAGTTAGTTATGCATTTCATAGATCAATAGCATGGAAAAACCGTTATGCTGTGTAATGTGTCAAATGCACAATAAATGTGTTATACCTAAATATTTCTGTTATCTATCCCATTCCCTTACATGGCACAAAATGCGTATTATAATATAATAAAATGATAATATAATAGGATAGGGAATGAATGATAATAAAATGTTGGAATGTGTGGCTTTTTTAAAATGGATGAATTAAAGAGATTAATTCTTTGGCATGAAGGACAAGCACAATAAGCTAGGCATTGCCTGTAATGGGAAAGGAATCATTTTAGTTTATATTTATATAAATAAATTGTCTTCATAGTATTTTATGCGTACCAATTATTAATATTATGTCCGATCGCCCTCTCCTTGACTGTGGCCGTGTTGTTATATTCGGATCTTCGTAAATTTTCCAAAGTACACAGGTGGGCTTCCGTTCTTCTTCTTGCATTACTACTTGAAATAATAATAACTCTCACAAATATTCTGTTAATAAAACACTACTATATTTCTGTTCGATGCACATAGAAAATACACACAGTGGTGGTCTGCAATTACTCGCTAAAAAATGGCGGTTCTCACTCGTTCACTCCCTGAGCGAAAACCTTCCTTCCAACAACTCGTACAAGAACAAAAACTGCTCTGTCTTTTAACATCTGAAAGTCAAAAATACCTGACGGTAGGCACAGGCTCTACACTGGGCTACTACCACCTCATCTTTTCTCTTTGCTTTTAAAGAGGATGAAAACATAAAAGTAAGAAATGCAAAAGGTATATCACAATATATTATATCTCCAGATGTATTTACTCATATTCAAGAATTCATCTATGGTATAGAAGAAGTTGTCAAGGAGATATGATTTCAATTTGTTTTTGAAACTATTACTGTTGTCTGTCAGACATTTTATTTCATCTGATAATTTATCAAAAAGTTTTCTAGTAGCATATTTTACCCCTTTCTGTGCCAAATATAGGTATTGTAGGTATTCTAATCATGAATGCCGCTGTTGATTTTAAACTGGTTCATGTTGTTGAGAAAAATTTCATTACTGAGTAAATGTACTGTGAAGCAGTTGTAAGAATTCCTAACCTTTTAAACAGATGCCTACAAGATGTGCGACTGTGAACCCCACACGTTATTCTAACTACTTTCTTTTGAGCAGTGAATACCTTTTGCCTATGTGTTTAGTTGCCCCACAATATTATTCCATATGACATCGGAGAGTGGAAGTATGCAAAGTATCTTAGCTTACTAATTTCTACATCCTTAAAATTGGCAATTATTCTGATTGCAAAAGTAGGCTGAACCTAGTCGCTTTGGTAGATCCAAAATATGAATCTTATATCCATATCTTCAAGATAGCACTCTTGCGTGTTTAGTGTACTTAAATATGTCACTACAAAGGTTGTGCTGAGAACATATTATAGAAGAATGTTGAGGTAAGTCATGGTCCCATCTAAATGCATCATGACTACTCATATTTGGTGTTCATATCAGTAGCTTGTGTTTTTTAGTATGTGATCTGACCCGTTTTTTTCTTGGTACTGCTAGACCTAAACTTCATTTAACAACATTCTACATACTGTAATGTCTCCATATACTTGCACTCATTTATGCTGTCACATTCTTACATATAATTTTGCTGTGTGGCCCATTTTCTTTGGTGGCAGCTATCTAAATTCTCCTTCCTGTTTTTACCAGAGCATGTCCTTGCATTGTTACCTGGTGAAGAAACTTAATAATAACTTATGAACTAAGCCTGTAGTTGTTACTTGACTAACTATTCTGTAATTTTTCTCCTCAGGCACATATCTTTTTATGTGGCTGTGTAAATTCATCAACTTCTTTTTAATTTTCAAAACTGATCCTACTTTTATAAGAGTGCAAATATTCTGAGCATTTCCAACATTTAGACTTACCTTTTTCAGTCTTTCCCTATTCATACTCTCATTACACTTGCAATTAATAGGTGTTGTTGTAGATGGGCACAACCTCATTATCTTTCATTGTTTGTTCAGAATGTGATCATAGCCCTATAATTACTGTATTAGTTTTATCCTTACAGCATAGACTCCTTCATTTTAGTAGTAATTAACTTATTAAAACCTCCAGAATATAGATTATTTGGCAGCTATACACCAAGTTTGTGTTGAATCCAGTGAGCAAAGTACCAGTTGGACTGAATTGTTTCTTCACATGTACTGAGGTTGCTGATCTGTGTGTTAGCTCCTATTATGCGTGCATGTCCTCTCCCTTTCATAATGCTACTTTACGTGTTTACATCTCAAGTGCCTTATCACGTGGTATTTGGGAAATGTACATATTTTAGAATGAATCAGTAACATAGCAATCATATTTGATTTTCAGGTTTCATATAATCTTCTGACGTTGAATGGAATCTTAAATTACTATAACTTACCTTGCTTCCATTTAAAAATGTATGAACAAACAAAATGAAAATTTTCTCTTAAAACTAAGTGAACAATTGTTAGATACTTATTATATTGAAATATTTGAATTATTCGTGTATGTTACTGCTAGTGAGGTTTGACCTTTGTCCAATCAATTTAGTGTACAAATTCTCTTAGATCCTTGTGTGGATAAAGTTCCTTGTCCTTTCCACTATAAGGGATGGCTAATCTATATGCATCTGGATGTGGAATTTTAGTAACTACAAATGGCCCAGTGTACAAAAGCGGCCATTTATCATTGAGTTTACCATATTTCATAGATTTAGTGTGCGTTTGTAGTAATAGCTCATAACCTACGTGGAATTGTACAGTGTGTCCCAATCTTTTGTTATATGACTTTTTCCTCTGTTCAGCCCTTTCTCCTCCAAATTAATCAAAGCCTGGAGTACTTTTTCTTCAAGTGACATCTCTCCCCTAATTATCATGGGCTATGGTTTTTCCAAGTCATTGATGTCTCTCCTTCTAAATATCTGTTCAGCACATTTAATACCAGTTGGAGTGTGTGGCAAGTTGTTAAAGATTTGTTGAAATGTTGAGATACAGTCAACCCAATTTACATGCTTTTGGTGTGTATAGGTGCATATAAACCTGTTAAATTCTTTGAATATGCTTCCCATTAGGCTTGCCTCAGGGTGAAATCACAATACTGATGTATGTTTTATTTTGTTTGCTTTAGTAAATCCCTTCCATATATTGCCTATGAAGTACAAAGCATTGTCCATTAACATTATCTGTGGGTTCCCCACTCTTGTGAGATAATTTTCTGTAATCCTGCTAATGAAAGAACCTCCGGTCACAGACCACACTACATACAACTGAACATATTTTGTGAAAATATCATACAAGGCAGCAACATATTTGACACCTCCTTTTCCTTGTCGATAGGGTCTTGCAGCATCCAAGGACACTAATTTTGAGGATTTCTTCGGCACTATAGGATGTAGTTGAATCAGTATGGACTTCTTTGAGTTTTCCATCTTTTGGAAAGTAATGCACTTCTGAAATACTTGGAGAACTCTTCTCCACAAGTTGGGAAAATAGCTATACATCTTTATCTTGTTGGTGCATTTGGAAACCCCACAGTGACTCCATATATTGTTAGTGTACAAAACGAAATCATCTACATAACTTTCCAGTAAACATATACAGCTATTCTTGATTCAGTGTGCGCCAATGAAACAGGACTCCCTTGTACATAGTATAGAATTTCTTCAAATTCTTGCCATTATTTTCATACAGTTTCTGCCTTACCTTCTTATTTTGCAGGTCTCCCTAATGCAGTTGCTCCAAATTCTTGCACTTCTTTCCACAATATGTTTGTTGTGTCTTGTCCTGCATAAGCAGAAACCTAATTTCAGAATTCTGTTCTCTAATTTGGAGAATTCATCAAACCCTTTAGCTGTCATTGACAAAGTGACTGCAGTTATGTTTGGCTTACCCTTGATGTACATGATTTCAATACTGAGTTCCTGGAAGTACATGCACCACGTGGCCAGCCTTTGCTGTAATAATTTCCATGTAAACAGAAAGGAAAGTGCTTGATGGTCACAGTAGGCTTTGGTGCCATTTCCCCATAAGTATTAATAAAATTTCTTAGCTGCCCATATAACTCCAAGAGCCTCAAGCTCTGTCGTGGAATATGACCACTGGATTGAGAAAGTGTTTGACCAGCAAAACTGATTATCATAGATGTTGGTTCCCCATCATTTTCAGTGTTCTGAAATAAATATGCTCCCAGTCTCAGTGAAGATGCATCTGTTCTCAAGCAAAAATCCCTTGACATGTTAATTCTGAGTGTCTTGTATTCCCTGCTAATGACACAGTAAGGTGCATCGTAGGTTGACTGTAGGGACTTGCATATTGTGTCATGCTATATGGAGATAAGACAGCACTTCAATAGCTCATGAAAAACAAAAGGGCAACAAGTCTGCTGATCCCTCAGAGAAATGGGGCATAGTTGTCGGACTTGTGTATGCATCTTTTTTATGAAACCTGTTGGGTCAATGCAGTCGTTTGGTTCATTGGCAAAGAACTCACCAGCCAGTTGTAGCGGCTGGTCATAAACATGTTCAGCAGTCATGGCTTCAGGCCTTCTTTCAGCAACACATGGAGACCCAGGAGTATGAAGGGCAATGACTCTGTCTGCCACTGTGACTCATGACATTGAAGTGACACTTTCAGTTGACAGTCTATGTGTTCAACTAAACCATTTCCTGCCGGGTGGTAAGCTGTAGTTCTAATCCACTTAATACCCAATAGGATGGAAGCACTTTGAAAAGATGCAACCCAAATTGTCTTCCCTTGTCTGTTTTGATTTGTAGAGGCACACCAATATGGGATATCCATCCCCAGAACAACACAGTTGTAATGGTTTTGGCAGTAAGTGAGGTAGCATGTAAAACAGTCGATGGCCTGTAAGGCAGTAGGTGTATTTTTCTGATGTTGGGAGAGATTCTACAAAGTCTAGGTGGACATGTTCATATCTATATTTGGAGGAAGAAACATGCCAAGAGATGACCTAATGTCCCAGCTAATTTTATTTTGTTGATGGGCCACACAGTGTCACACATATTGCGTGCAGTCTCTGTCCATGATGTGTGGGCAGACAAAAGGTCTCTTCACTGTGTTGATAGTTGCTCATATCCAGGGTGTGACATGTTATGTAAAGATGCAATTGCCTGTTGGCAATGGAGTTGTAGGTCCAGTGGGTGGACTAACAAATCTTGCAACTCATTATCTGATAGTTGTTGTGCTTCTAGAGCTTCAAGCTCAATTGTGTATCAGTGATTACTTAAATCTGAGAGGGAGCATCAGCTGTGAACTGTCCGTTATAGTTGAGATGTCATAGCTGATGAGGTGACGCTTTCTCAGGATGCTGGTGGAAAGTGTATGTTAGTGGCTTGTGATCTGTGATGAGAGAGAACTGTTGCTCATCCAATGTGTGAAGAGATTTCTTGATAGCAGCATAGGCAGCATACAGTTCATGATCACAAGTGGATAAGTAGTGCACAAAGTGAATGTTGTTATCATTTCTGAAGTGTTCATTCCTGAATACCAATGTGTCCAAAGTTGTATGGAAGAACAGCTGGTAGATATCTGAGAAAATGGAATGTGAATGCTTAAAAAAGTAATGCAGTTTCTATGTTTCTAACAAGCCAGGAAGATACAAACTTGACATTATTGAAAACTTCACAGAACTGCCAGTCACATTTACAGGTGCATGAATGTTAAAGAAGAAGGTACTTGGACTTTTATTCCAATGACAACAAACTTTCCATGGAACATGTATTCTGCAATATTGGCAGTGCATTATGCCACAACATCTAACCATGATAAAGCTGATTACTGCACGCTGTGGCACTACATAGAAAACAACATCTATTGTGACACACTGTTGATAGGAGTGTGGTTATCTGTGGCAAAGTAGTATGATAAAGAAAGTGTCAGAAACACTGGAGCATATGGCATGAGGAGCTTATTTTGGTCCAGATGAGGAAGATGCTTCTTATCAGTAAAAGTGCTCACAAGATTTTCAGCATGTACAATAACTACCTTCTGATGTATGTGTGGTTCATAACTGCAGAGCAGAAAATAATTCAGGTGTCAAAGTAAGTATAATATTTTACAATGGAAAATCCAGAGTGGCTTCAACTGCGAAAGACTGTTGTCACATGAGTGTGAGTTGTGTTTGCATGAATGTGTGTATGTCTGTTGTCTTTTTTTCAACAAAGGCCTTGATGGGGAAAAGCTGATTTTTGGCAGTCTTTTTGTTGTGCCTATCTGTGACTCAGCATCTCTGCTATTTGGAGAATAGTAAATATAAAAATGATATAAGTAAATTTAATATTGCTATCAATAATTTTAGAGATATATGAGATAGAAGATGGCTTACCAATTAGCAGAGGAACGATAGGTAGATTTGGGAAAGTTCATTGGATTCCACAGTACCCAAGAGACAATGTTGATCTTATGAGTACAAATCATGAGAATCCTTATGAAGTGGATCTGCTTTAGATGTCTGTTTATTTGAAGATACACTCTTTGTTGCACCCATAACTTAGTATTAGCTCATGGGCGCAACACTGTAACACATGTTACAATTACACTGAGGTGACAGAAGTCATGGCATTGTGACATGCACATATACAGAGGGGGGTAGTATTGCATACGCAAGGTATAAAATGGCAGGACATTGATGGAGTTGTCATTTGTACTTTGGTGCTTGATGTGAAAAGGTTTCTGATGTGATTATGGCCACACAATTGGAATTAACAGAATTTGAATCTGGAATGGTAGTTTGAGCTAAATGCATGGGACTTTGCATTTCAGAAATCATTATGCAGTTCAGTATTCCAAGATCCATAGTGTCAAGAGTGTTGCAAGAATACCAAATTTCAGGCATTACCTCTCATTACAGACAATGCATTGGCCAATGGCCTTCACGTAATGAACAAGCAGTGGCGTTTTCATAGACTAGTCAATGCTAACAGACAAGTAACACTGCATGAAATAACCACATAAATCAATGTGGGATATTTGACAAATGCATCCGCTAGGATAGCGCGAGAAATTTTGCCATTAATGGGCAATGGCAACAGCCACCAACACGAGGCCTTTCCCAGCAGCACAAAATTGCCTGAAGCATCTCTCCTGGGCCCATGATTGTATCGGTTGTACTCTATATGATTGAAAAATGATGGCCTTATCAGATGAGTCCTGATTTCAGTTGGTAAGAGTTTGTTGTAGGATTCAAATGTGGTGCAAACCCAATAAATCCATGGACCCAGTTGTCAACAAGGAACCTTGCAAGCTGGTGGTGGCTCAATAATTGTGTGGGCTGTGTTTATATGGGATGGATTTTGTTCTCTGTTTGTACTGAGCTGATCGCTGGCTGGAAATGGTTATTTTTGGCAACTTGGAGACTATTTGCAGCCATTCATGGACTTCATGTTCCCAAACAACAGTGGAATTTTTGTTGATGACAAAGTGCCATGTCATCAGGCCACAATTGTTTATGACTGAATTGGAGAACATTCTGGACAGTTAGAGTGAATGATTTGGCCACCCAGATTACTTTTTTACATATTTTTATCTACACGTCAAGTTCTGTAGGAACAAATTTAGGAGCAAATCTCCAAGGTCATCAAACATGTCAGTACATGAATGACAACAGACTAATAACAGATAAAAATAAATGTTTATGAACCCATTAAGTCAGTCCAGAAGTTATTAAACACAGTCAACAATACAACAAGAATCAGCTTAATTTTTCAAGGAACTCCTTGACAGAATAGAAGGACTGACCCATGAGGAAACCCTTGCATTTCAATTTGAAAGCACATAGATTACTGCTAAGAGTTTGAATTTGAGTTGTAGCTTATTGAAAATGGATGCAGTAGTATACTGCACACCTTGCTGCACAAGACTTCTGGAAGTCTGATCCAAACGCAGGTTTGATTTCTGCCGAGTATTAACTGAGTGAAAGCTGCTTATTCTTGGGAAGAAGATAATATTGTTGATAAGAAATGATACTAAGGAATATATATATTGAGAGGCCAATTTCAAAATACTCATGCTAGAGAACAGGGGTCAACAAGAGGTTCGTAAACCTACACCACGTACTGCCTGAACCATCCGTTTCTGAGCCAAAAATATCCTTTTAGAATGGGAAGAGTTAACCCCAAAATATAATACCATATGACATAAGCGAATGAAAATAAGCAAAGTAGACTAATTTTCGTGTTAAATGATCACTCACTTCAGATACTGTTTGAATAGTAAAATTAAGTCTTTGAACAAGATCCTAAATGTGAGCTTTCCACAGCAGGTTACTATCTATCTCAACACCTAGAAATTTGAACTGTTCAGTTTCACTAATCATATGCCCATTCTGTGAAATTAAAATGTCTTGTTTTATTGAATTGTGTGCTAGAAACTGTAAAAACTGAGTCTTATTGTGATTTAGCATTAATTATTTTCTACAAGCCATGAACTTAGGTCATGAACTGCACTATTTGAAACCAAGCCAATGTTGCACACAGCATCCTTTACTACCATGCTAGTGTCATCAGCTAACAGAATTATTTTGGTGTTACCCTTAATACTAGAAGGCATATCGACCCCTGGGGCACCCCCACACTTGACTGTACCCCACTCAGACCCCACATCACAGCCATTCTCTACATTGTGAATAATGACCTTTTGTTGTCTGTTGCTAAAATAAGAGGTGAACCAGTTGTGAGCTACTCCCCATATTCCGTAATGGTCCAACTTCTGGAGCAACATTTTGTGATCAACACAATCAAATGCCTTAGTTAAATCAAAAAAAAAAAAAAAAAAAAAAAACATTGCCAAGCATTGAAACCTTTTGCTTAACCCATCCAGTACCTCACAGAGAAAAGAGATTATTGCATTTTCAGTTGTTAAATGACTTCTAAAGCTGAACTGTATGTCTGATAGCAAATCATGTGATATAAAATTCTCAATTAGCCTTACATACACAGATTTTTCATAACTTTTGCAAACACTAATGGCATAGAAATAGGTCTACAATTATCTACATTATCCCTTTCTCCCTTTTTATAAAGCAGCTTTACTGCTAAGTACTTTAATCATTCAGGAAACTTACCATTCCTAAAGGAAAAATTACAAATACAGAACTAACATGTGCAGCACAGTACTTTAATATTCGACTAGGCACTCCATCATAACCATGAGAGTCCTTAGCCTTAAGTGATTTAATTATTGACTCAGTCACCCTCTTGTCTGTATTACAGAGCAGTATTTGAGATGTCAATCTCGGAAAGGCATTTGCCAAGAAAGTTATTGATTCCTGTAAAAATAAATTTTTATTTAATTCAACATCAATGCTCCAAAATGATTGATAAATACTGTACATATATTTTATTTATCATTAACAGAAAAACTTTTACTGTGAACTGACTTTATATCATCGACCTTGTGCTGCTGACCAAATACTTCCTTCACAACTGGCCATATGGTTTTAATTTTATCCTGTGAATTAGCTATTCTATTTGCATATGCCATAATTGTACCTGACATGAATCTCATTTAACATTTATGGGACATAATTGGGAGGTCAGTTCATGCACAGAATCGTGCACTGGTAACAGTTTTTGCAATTATAGATAGCTATATAGGCAGTATGGCTCCATGTTTCTGCAGGGGACTCCCATAAACTTGTTGAGTTCATGCCACTTCAGGTTGGTGACTACACCGGGCAAAAGGAGGTCTGACAGGATATAAGGAGGTATTCCATGGCATTTGTCTCCTAAGTGTAATTCAACTGTGAGGAAATCCAGAATAGATTGATACGCTTTAACTAACAAGCCAGTGCATTTGTTAAGAAATGGGCCAACATTCAGGAATATGGGAGTTGTTGTTGTTGTTGTTGTTGTGGTCTTCAGTCCTGAGACTGGTTTGATGCAGCTCTCCATGCTACTCTATCCTGTGCAAGCTTCTTCATCTCCCAGTACCTACTGCAACCTACATCCTTCTGAATCTGCTTAGTGTACTCATCTCTCGGTCTCCCTCTACGATTTTTACCCTCCACACTGCCCTCCAATGCTAAATTTGTGATCCCTTGATGCCTCAAAACATGTCCTACCAACCGATCCCTTCTTCTAGTCAAGTTGTGCCACAAACTTCTCTTCTCCCCAATCCTATTCAATACCTCCTCATTAGTTACGTGATCTATCCACCTTATCTTCAGTATTCTTCTGTAGCACCACATTTCGAAAGCTTCTATTCTCTTCTTGTCCAAACTAGTTATCGTCCATGTTTCACTTCCATACATGGCTACACTCCAAACAAATACTTTCAGAAACGACTTCCTGATACATAAATCTATATTCGATGTTAACAAACTTCTCTTCTTCAGAAACGCTTTCCTTGCCATTGCCAGTCTACATTTTATATCCTCTCTACTTCGACCATCATCAGTTATTTTACTTCCTAAATAGCAAAACTCCTTTACTACTTTAAGCGTCTCATTTCCCAATCTAATTCCCTCAGCATCACCCGATTTAATTGGACTACATTCCATTATCCTCGTTTTGCTTTTGTTGATGTTCATCTTATATCCTCCTTTCAAGACACTGTCCATTCCGTTCAACTGCTCTTCCAAGTCCTTTGCCGTCTGTGACAGAATTACAATGTCATCGGCGAACCTCAAAGTTTTTACTTCGTCTCCATGAATTTTAATACCTACTCCAAATTTTTCTTTTGTTTCCTTTACTGCTTGCTCAATATACAGATTGAATAACATCGGGGAGAGGCTACAACCCTGTCTCATTCCTTTCCCAACCACTGCTTCCCTTTCATGCCCCTCGACTCTTATGACTGCCATCTGCTTTCTGTACAAATTGTAAATAGCCTTTCGCTCCCTGTATTTTACCCCTGCCACCTTTAGAATTTGAAAAAGAGTATTCCAGTCAACATTGTCAAAAGCTTTCTCTAAGTCTACAAATGCTAGAAACGTAGGTTTGCCTTTTCTTAATCTTTCTTCTAAGATAAGTCGTAAGGTCAGTATTGCCTCACGTGTTCCAACATTTCGACGGAATCCAAACTGATCCTCCCCGAGGTCCGCATCTATCAGTTTTTCCATTCGTCTGTAAAGAATTCGCGTTAGTATTTTGCAGCTGTGACTTATTAAACTGATAGTTCGGTAATTTTCACATCTGTCAGCACCAGCTTTCGTTGGATATGGGAGTTAAGATCTTCAATTGGCCTTTGTGATTTATATTTTTCACAGTCATTCCAAATCTCTGTGGCAAATCCTGAGACTATTATTTAAGCAAAGTAGGACCGCATTTTTTCTTCATCCTTGTTCTACATCTATAATGTCATTGACATTGATGGGGCACAAAAACCCTAACCTTTCTTTTTTTCCTCCTAATACACTTCAGAGGCCATCCATGTGCATACTGGAAGGTTATGACTGTTGCTGCTATTATTGTGAGTGACAGGCATTCTCCTAATGTCAATAAATTCTAGAAAAATGAAGAAATATCCATTCTTCACAAGATACTGACAACATTATTGTGAATCTTACTCTCAGTTTGACACTTAATACATATTAACCAGCATCTGTGTCGAAACATGCACATTGCTTAGAGGACCACAGCAAACATTGTAAGTATCCTGCTGGCTGTCTTCAACAAAATCAGCATTTTGTTGAAGAATAGTAGATAATGGCAATTTCCATAGCATAAGGAAACTAAATCTTAAGGCAAAAAATTTTGAAAGAATTGTGTTGGTTTGGAGCATGGTGTTCTGAAGGCTCAAGTGTGATAAACATATCATGTTCCTACATAACTGAAGAGAACATTACTATCTTAAAATCATCTGGGAATACATTACAGATTTTAAAACATTACATATATGGAAGAGACACATTATAATAGAACCCCACTATTGTTCTTCAGGTAACTGCTAGTGTCTGATAGTTCTAATTACTTTACAACATTATTTCCATCTTATCCTGTTTGTGTCTTGTTTGCACTCCATGTAGTTTACACTACTTCTCTGCATAAGTCTCACAAGATGAATCATGTATGTTGTCTTCAGTTCTTTTACACTTATTTTAAGCTGCTGTAGCTGCATCCACAGATTCCTCTGCCTTTTTATAGAACTGCAGTCTGGATCTGGGGGATCAGCATTTGGATCATGCATTTGTAATATGTAAACCATAGTTAGTTAATGATATTAGAGAAAGGATAGATTGCGTCATTCCAATCCCGGGAGCGGAAAGACTTCCCTTAGGGGAAAAAAAGACAGGTGTACACTCGCACACACACACACACACATACACACACACACACACACACATATATCCATCCGCACATACACAGACACAAGCAGACATATTTAAAGGCAAAGAGTAAGGGCCTTTAAATATGTCTGCTTGTGTCTGTGTATGTGCGGATGGATATGTGTGTGTGTGTGTGTGTGTGTGTGTGTGTGTGTGTGTGTGTACACCTGTCTTTTTTTCCCCTAAGGGAAGTCTTTCCGCTCCCGGGATTGGAATGACTCCGTACCCTCTCCCTTAAAACCCACATCCTTTCGTCTTTCCCTCTCCTTCCTGAAGAAGCAACCATCGGTTGCGAAAGCTAGTAATTCTGTGTGTGTGTTTGTGTGTGTGTTCATTGTGCCTCTCTGCCGGCACTTTCCCGCTTGGTAAGTCTTGGAATCTTTGTTTTTAATATATTTTTCCCATGTGGAAGTTTCTTTCTATTATATATATATATGCAAAATAATGTGATAGTTTTCTATAAATAATAATACTGCAGAATAAAAATACGCTGATTATATCACTCTGTGGTAAAACATGTTTGGATAGACACAAATTGTATGACAGAGTTTTTTCCAAGATCCAGCATACTATAATGTTATAAGTGTTGTTCCAGTTAGACTGGTGACTTCAGTAAAACAACATATTCCTGTATTTTGACTTGTTTTATTTGGAATTATGTGTTACATGTTTTCTCTTTCTTCATGAAGATAACCCAAGGACAGTTATATGCTAGTTGTACATCATATTAAGTGTTTCTAGTCAGATTCAAGATTGAAATATGTTTCTTCCATTTACATTATATCCCATTATCCTAAAACCATTCCCACTCTAAATAAACTCATTACTTGGAAGACATTAGTATAGTGAATAACAATTAGAAATTAACTGCTGCAAATTCATTTTCTAGAGAATACTGGACATTTTGATAACTCTTAATCATATAATGTTTAGTCACTTAGTTCTCAGTACTAAATCATTATTCGCATTCCAGGTGAAGTGCCTAACCTTTTTGAATCTGATGAGTATGAAAAAGTTATCATTGCATCAAGAAATGATGCAAAGGAGGCAGGCATTGATGAAGGAAACAGAGATGGAATATTTGAGTTTT
This sequence comes from Schistocerca gregaria, assembly GCF_023897955.1. NCBI lineage: Eukaryota > Metazoa > Arthropoda > Insecta > Orthoptera > Acrididae > Schistocerca > Schistocerca gregaria. The sequence continues at coordinate 314,047,950 of NC_064923.1, read as the reverse complement.
TTATAAGCAGAGTTAGAAGCAGGCTCCATTTAGTTTTATGTATGAGTCCTGTGGGAGATGCCTTTAGGTATGCCAGTATTAATCTTCTTTCTGTAATAATCAGACTCATTTATAATAATATGATATGGTATTCCATTGGTATAACTGCAGTTGTTGCCCTTTCCAACAAAACAAAAAAAACTCTTCTTTTAAAATGTTAATAAAAGAAACAAAAACTGAATACTTATCATAGTGACTTATTGTGATGGTCTTCATATTTTAATTTAACAAAATCAGACATTTCATAAGTTAACATTGTGGTTTATTTCACTGTCAACATGTCCATAATACTTATAATACAGTTCAATAGTCTCAGAGTTGTTTCTGCTACCTAAAGTTATATAGAATTTTACCACTCAGTAAGGACATTATCACACATTTCATTACATTTAATTTCAGTTTTTATTTGCATAATATTTATAATTATATTAACATAACTGTGTACTCTCAGTTTAGATTGATAGTAGCGTTGGTTGTATATGATTTCAAAAGCCAGAAACTGTTAAGACCATTCCACAGAAGAAGGAGTTGATATTCACTCTACAGGTTTTAATGCAGCATTATTTTGATTTCTTGGTGACAGACTTATCAGTTTGTTGCCTTTTTGTGCATGTGCATCTACTAAAGTGATCTGTTAACTTTTCATGGGTGCTAGATGGACAGTGGCCAATACAGTGAAGGCTGGGATCCCCGAACACTCACATTAATTTATCAGTAGCACCATGCGAGCTTTCAATGCCATTTATAGTGCTCTTCAGCTCCTGAACACTTAAAAAAGATTATATGTATGAATCCATCTGTGAAGGCAGCATATCTAACAGTAAAGGGATGCTTGTCACCTAGCACAACCTGCAATACACCGATGTGGGGTGGACAAACATCTGCCCAGCAAGTCCAATAAACTCCCATATGTTTCAGCCAGTCAGTCTACAATGGATACACAACAGACAATTTCACATCACATCCTAGCAAGAGTCAGCCTGCAACAACAGCCAGTCTAATAACAGGAACACTGAGCCTACAAATAAGCATCCATTGAACCTATATGATATACATGACAATTGTTCTTTTGTAGTGTTTGTGGATGGCATAGACAAAAGATTTGATAGACTGCATCTGGTACCACTCAGCAAAAATCTCAGACAGCAGGGCAGTAACATACAAACCAAATATTGAACATTTCATCATCTTGGAAGAATAGAGTTAAAATTGAGAATGTAAGCACTGCAACTGCATATACCCTGACTAGCAGTAATGCAGTCTCTCCAAACAACCTGGAAACATATGTACCCAAGCCCTTAACAACAGTGGAAGGGATAATTTGCAGTGTCCACGCTTCCCTGGTGTAGGAGGAGATACTATCAGTAACGGAGTCTGACATCCTGGTAGCATCGGCAAGAATATATTATAAGATGGCCATACAAAGGGATGCAGAGAGGAGGCCCTAATCAGTATGTACATTACATTCAAATCATGACAGAGGCCATGTTTAAATGCAAAGTCTGTGGGGTCTAGTAGTGCCCTATATTTTCCCTGCGCTATAGTGCTACAAATTTTTGCACTATGAACATCATAGCAAACAATGCAATAGCCATACAATATGCAGTATGTTTGCTGGTACACATAGTATTAATGTATCTCCAGAAGAAGCACTTCCTGTATGTGTTCACTGCAAAGGAGCTTACAACTCACTGAATAAAATATGCCTTGAATAATTAACACAAAAGAAATTAAGCATAGAATGTCTTAGAATAATATCAGTTATCAAGAAGCTTGTGCATCTCACAAGCAGGAGAGCAATGCAGTGTATAAAAGCACAGGATGCACATCCAACTCTTCAGCATATACATCAATAAGCAACAAGAAACATAACACTTGCCATGACAGGCTAATCAACATCCAGCAACAACCATAAAAAGAAATCTGTATCTTCTGCAACCTCAGCTGATCATCACAAGTGAACAATTATTATTAATTCTGTCCAGAGTTTCTCACTTAACAATCTGACACAACTTTCTCCAGCCAAAACTGTGGATGCTCACACTATAGCAGAGAATGTTAGACTTAGTGTTACTGGTTTGCCCTCTTCAGTTTCTGTAAATGATGGCAAAAGCTGTCAAGTGCAGACTACATTGAAATGTTAGATCTTCGCTGCAACAAAGAAAGTTTCACCCACTACTCCAAAACACAAATTGTCAGTCTGTGATGTTTATGAAATATGGCTCAAGCTCATGGAGGACTTCCACTTTCATGACTATGACATCATTAGAAGTGGAAAAAAAAACAACAGATATAGAGGGGCAGGTATAGTTCTGAAAGAGAATATTCATTATGATATTTGTGAACTTAACTGCAATAACCAAAACATACAAAATGTTGCTGTATCCTAATGAATGTCAGGATCTGACCTAAACATACTGGCCTTCTACAACCCACCTAACATGCTCCAATCAACTGCCAATGTTACATCTTTCTTTCACTAATTTGGCAATCCACTGCTTATGGTGGGAGTCTTTAATCAAAACCACACAACATTGAGATATGAGCACAACAATCACAATGGTCAGCTATCAATAACAATCCTGGAAGACAAAAATCTAGTGCTGCTGAATGATGGGTCAGCAGTAGACCTCAGCTTTGTATCACCTCATATGGCCATACTAACCAATTGGAAAGTAAAAGTAGATACCTTGGATTCCAATCACCTGCCAGTTGTTCGGACTTTACTGTCTTTCCTGCCACAAAGGAAGAAGCATGTTGAATCTACCTGCACGCAAATGGAAAATCGTGAGAGCTGACTGGAATATATATTTTGACAGGTTAAAAATTAACCCCTCACAGTTAGAGACATCTGAAGATCTAGCTTCGATCTACTCCAGACTAACACAATACATTATTGAGGCCACCACAAAGGTATTTCCTCAACATAAGTTAGTTTACTGAGCCGGTCCTTTGTGGCAGGATACAGTATGTCAGCAAGTCCTCAAAGGAATGTAAGCAGGCACTGAGGAAATATAAGAGACATAGTACCAAAAAAATTGGAAACAAAGTGTTTTTTTTAAGATAAGAATAGGATGAGTTGGAAAAACATCTAAAACTCTATAGCTGCAGACACTACACTGTCAATTATGTGGAAGCAGGTGAAGAGCTTCAAGAAATCTACAATATGTTTCCATTACAATTTACTACTACAAGTTGTGTTACAGAACAGATGTTACATAAGCAGATATCTCCATCTGTCAAACACCCAAATCCCAGTAACAGTCACTCTCTGCTACAGAAATGCTCAATGGCTGAGCTGTAGAGAGCTTTGTCCTCTGATAAAAGTACTGCCCCTGGCATGGATAGTATGAGGGTGGGAACTTAAATAGTGGCACTATTTATTCACAACCAATACAAAAGAGTTACATGTTTTCACCTGTGACTGTCCTCCAAAGTAGTCACCAACGTTGTGTAGAACCTATCGCCAGCAATGTGGGAGGTATAGTATACCATTGGCAAAGTTTATTCTGTTGATGGTGCAAATGGAGTGGTCTACTGCCTGTCAAATCTCTGGAACAGTACTGAAGTGGTTCCTTCGTCTTTGGAATCAAATCAAAGTGGCAAGGGCTTAAGTTGGGGGAATATGGTGGATGGTACAGTACGTCCCAGTCCCATCGAGCAAACAAAACAGCCACAGCTTGTACTGTATGCGCCCACGCATTGTCATGCAAATTGATGGGTGGGTTTTGCAGAAAGTGTCGCTGCTCCTTTCACAAAGCTGGTTGCAGGTGATGCTCCAAAAACGAACAGTAACACTATGCATTGAAGGTCTGCAATGGAGGAATGTAATGCATTAGGACATCATCACAGTCATACACAAGAATCACCATAACTTTAGACTGCACCATTCGCACAATCAACAGAACAGGCTCTGCTAGCGGTATACTGTACCTTCCACATCAATGGCAATGTGTTCTACACGGCACTGGTGACTGCTTTGAAGGACAGTAACAGGTGCAAACATGTAACTCTTTTGTATTGGTTGTGAATAAAAAGTTGCCACTTTAAGTTCCAACCCCCATATCTACTACAGTATGCTATAATTTCTGCCTTATGAGAGACAATGGGAGCTACTCTGTATTTACAATAAAATTTTGTCTGAAAATTGCAACATTGGGGTCCTAAAGATAGGCAAGATGATCCCCATGCTCAAACCAGGGAAAATCCTTATTTTTGACACTGTATTGACAAGTAACAGTACTACAGTGACCCTACAAAGTGTTGGAAAGACTGATCAAATTACAGTTAGAGTGGTGGTGTGAATATCATGAGTAATCAGGCAAGTTTTCACACAGGAAAAGGCACTCAAGATGTTGTTTTGCATCTGGTTAGTGACATATAGCTCTGTTTCAGTCAAAACACATTTCTGTGAGCTTTGTATCAGGACCTAAGCAGCGCTTACATAGTACTCTGAGTGCTAGCTGGAAAACTAAAGAAACAGTGCTTACCCCTACATTTGCAGAACATGTGTTATCATTTTTCTCTGATTGGTTGTCACTAGTCATCCATGAAGGATGTACAATAGGACAAAAAACTACAAATATGGAGTTGCTGCAAGGCAACACAAACAATGGAAATTGATTGTTGGGTGCTGCACCAGAAAATATTTGAAAACCTGAGAGCTTAAAGATGGAAGATAGGGTAATATGCAAGACAGAGATTGACAAGAAAACACAAAGGCAAGAAGTACACAACAATTCATAGTCTTGTTTTCCAAGAAATCTCATACAAAATCACTGCCAAAGCATCTCATCTCTCTTCTAACCAGACTCAAATGTAAGTACAGATACTTCCATAAACAACTTCTCAGGCTACACATTTTCGAAACACCTTTCTGCTCTTATGGAGAAGAAGAGGATGCAGATCACCTTTCCATTGGGTGCACCAAACTACATGGAAGTTCTACAATGCTTTAACAAGAGAACTCTTCATCATCTGTAGAGAAGTTGGGATATGAACTTGTACTACAGTGCTAGGTGTGAGATTTTTGTCTATCTTGGGTACAAAATGTATTCACTATGCTATTCGTAGTAGCTTACCCATGCTTCTATTTTTTTGTTCATTATTAAACATACCCCTTCATTACTCCTACTTGATTTTGTATTTATAATCCTGTATTCACCTGGCCAAAAGTCTCCTTCCTCCTGACACCAAACTTCACTAATTCCCACTATATCTTCAACCTATTTATTTCCCTTTTTCAACTTTATAACCTGCCTGCCCGATTAATGGATCTGACATTCCACACTCTGATCCATAGAGCACCAGTCCTCTTGAGTAGTTCTTGCCCGAGATCCAAATGAGGGACTATTTTACCTCCAGAATATTTTACCCAAGAGGGTGCCATCATCGTTTAACCATATCGTAAATCTGCATGCCCTCGGGAAAAATTATGGCTGTAGTTTCCCTAGCTTTCAGCCATTTGCAGTACCAGCACAGCAAGGCCATTTTGGTTAATGTTACAAGGCCAGATCACTCAATCATCCAGACTGTTGCCCCTGCAACTACTGAGGAGACTGTTGCCCCTCTTCAGGAACCACACATTTGTCTGGCGTCTCAACAGTTACCCCTTTTTTGTGGTTGCACCTATGGTATGGCTATCTGTGTCGCTGGGGCACTGAAGCCTCCCCACCAACTGCAAGTCCCATGGCTCGTAGGGGGAGCATATGTCCTTCGTCACAGAAAGTGTTACATGGAATTACCAGCACTGCACAGAGTGCCAAGGGGGACTCGGAGTATGCCATTTTAGTGTTTATTGAGTACTGTAAGGAGATTCATTATAAGAATGTAGTTTGGAACTTGACTTTATAAGTGTGAAGCTAGAAATCAACCAGATTAACAAGTTGCAGCATGTGATATTTAAGAGTGAGTAGGTCACCACAAAGGTTAAGAAAACTTAAAGGTTCTAGCTGACACAGAAGGTGAAGAAGAATGTGAGGGCAGTGATAAAGAAACAGAAAAGCCAGATCTAGTCCTCAGTGAGAGGCAAAGACAAAAAAATCCTGTTTGTAAGCTGACAAGTAACATTAAACAAATCATTTGACCAAATCTTGTAATAAAAATAAAGTGAAAAGAAATTTTTGTTTACTCGCAGATGTCCCTATAAGTCACTAACTCCTTATGTCTCAAGGTCCCTGAGTTCTTAATTACATATACCCCCCTCCAACCCCCAAAAATTATTTCCTCTATTCTCCCCTGCTGTTACAAATTCTAGGTGTGTTGTTTTTATTTACTTTTCTATTTTCTACTTCCATGCTCTGTAACCCACTGTGTGTCACAGTGCAGAGGTAGAGGGTGCATAGTGTAACAGTATCGCGCCAAATCCTACCCCCTCTTTCATAGTCTATTCATAAAACATACAGGGAAGAAAGAAATATGTTCACATTACCTCATTTTGTAATGTGAACACTTTTAAAATTTTGTGTGAAGGTTTTTTTTTATAATGCGCAGTATTTTTCATGTAGCATTTCCTTCTCCAGCTTGCTGAACATTTCCATGACTCTCTCTCATTGATTAAATGAAGCCATAATGAACTGTGCAACTCTTCTCTGAAATCTTTGTATCTATTCCCATTAATATAACTTACAGTTCCTGTCAGATCACCGATGTTTTGCACTATCAGGCTGGGCTAGCAGCTGGATGGGTGTCCATCAAGTCTGCCAAGTGCTGTTGGCAAGTGGGATGCACTCTGCCCTTGTGAGGCAAACTGAATTACTTGATTGAGAAGTAGTGGGTCAGGTCTCATAAACTGTCATATGGCCGGGAGAGTGTTGTGCTGACCACATGCCTCTCCATATCCACATCCAGTGGTGCCTGTGGGTGGCCGGTTGGAACCATTGGGCCTCCCAAGCCCTGTTCGGATGGAGTTCAGTATTAATATAACTTGTTAAACAGTAGTTGTGAGTTTCTAATGTTATCCATTATAAGTCAGTCTAGACAGTAACTGCGAAATCCATGAAGGTTGTGATTTATTCCAAAGAGTAATCACAAATTTTGGACTTAAATAACATCAGGTTCTTTTGTAATTTTATAAGCATTACATTTTGTCCAGTTACATAAAATAAGGGAAAGGCAAGCACTCACCTATAGCAGATGATGTGTGGAGCATAGAAACACATAATAGCATACAGTATTCACCCTAGCTTGGAAGTTCTTGTACACACATTCAGCTACTCAGACACCCAAATGAACAACTCAACAGCTACAGTAAGACTGATTGTTGATTATCAGTTAATTGAAAGCAATTGCCCAGGCTGATGGATGAGAGCAGACTAGGGAAGGTCACATGAGGGAAGGAATGGGGAGTGGGATATAGTGATGCATATCTTTTGACAAATGACTCCACAGGTGTCCGACAAGATGAAATGAGTTCAAAGGGTAAGGCATTAAGTGTATAATGAGAAGGAGAGATGAAGAGGGAGAAAGGAAGGGGTAAGAGAAAGGGAGAGAGACATTGACATGGAACAGATGATAGCTGTCAAGTTGGTGGTTGGTGCATTTGATGTGAGTAGAACTTTTGGAGTCATCTGAGAAGTTGAGTATGACATCTAGGAAGGTGGCTTTTTAGGTGGAGAAGGACCAGGTGGAGTAGGTGTTGAGCTTATGGGGGAATGAGCAAAGGACTTCCTTGCCATGAGTCCAGATCATGAAAATGACATCAGTGACTCCAAACCAAACAAGGGATTTTTGGTGTTGACTGGATGGGAAGGATTCCTCCAATGGCTCATAAATAAATTTGCATAAGAAGATGCCTTGAGGGAACCCATGGCAGTACTGAGGATTTGTTTATAGATTGACCTTCAAAAAGATATAATTGTGGGTCAGTATGTAGTCTGCTAAGAGAATTAGGAAGAAAGTGCTGGGCAGGTATGAGGAGGATATTAGGGAAGGGACACTGGTGTACAAGGATCTTGAAGCCATAGTGACCAACAAGGATTGTGGTGGCAATGGGACTGGAACTGTGGAGAGGTAGTGAAGGAAGGAGCAGTGTCTTGAATGTTGGAAGGGAAGTTATGGACAGTAGTTTGGAGGTGTTGTTAAATAAAGGCAGAGATTCCTTCTGTAGGATCACAGTACCAGTCACAGTGGGACGACCAGTAGAGTGACATCTGGAGTCAGGTTTGCAGAGTGTGGGGAGAAGGCAAGATATAGGAATGCAGGAGGTTGCCAGCATGAGGGGATAGATTGATTCAAATGTTGGGTTTTGGGATGGACATAAGGCCTTGAGGAGCTGCTGGAGGTCATGTTGAACTTCTGAGGTTGGTCATGGTTGTAAGGTTTGTATTCAGAGATTTTGGAACTCTTTTCATCTTGTTGCACAATCACTGAGTCATCTGTCAAAAGATCTACCACATTCTATCCAGTACCCCCTACTTGCCTCCCATGTCCTTCCTTACACTCTCCCCCATCTCCATCAACCCAGGCAATTGCTTTCAATAATAAGAGATCAGTACTCAGTCTTACTGCACCCATGGGAGTGTTTGTTTGAGTGTCTGTGTGGTTGTATTTATGAATGTGTATACTTTTACTAGAAAAGAGCATGTGCTTGAAAGCTAATGTCAATACTGTTTGCTGTTATGTGTTTTGATGATCCACACATCAGTTTTCAGTAGGGTGAGTAGTTGCCTCTACCCTTATTTTATGTATTGTTCCACCCTGGAATTCTGTTACTGTTATACATTACATTCAGTTACTTATTTATGTAGTTTGTAATGAGTTTTATAGTTATGGCAGGGAATACCACCTAGCCCATCTGCCTCTTTGCAAGTTTCTATAGTAGATTTTGTGTGGTAAAGTGTGAAGCCATTAACTAAGTTGCACCTTTAAGCCTGTTCAGCTGTATCTGATGTGCTTCATTTTAGTTTCATAGTATCCTTGCATGTTCAGTAAATGCTGCCTTGTTTGAAACAGTTGCTAATTGTATAATTAGATCATTTGTGAAGGTCAGTCTCATATAGTCCCAGTGTCCAATGTTTTAAGTTAAAATATTTTATTTTGCCCAGTCCTGAGCACAGTTTTACTCTAATGGAACATTCTGTTAATGCAGTTTTCTTTTTACTATTATGGAAGTTAATTCTTGAATTATACATATGAGGTGCAGTGGATCCATAATATCTTATTTCCCACATAATTTTTATGATTTGTATAATAGAAGACTTGGTACATTCATAAAATATACCAAAAAATAAGTTTTC